>NW_027397176.1:661643-775606 GCF_003265705.2 Callorhinus ursinus | reverse complement strand
TCTCTCTCTCCCCCCCCCATCTCTCATGAATAAATAAAATCTTAAAAAAAAAAAGACACTGATGAAAGAAATTGAAGATGACACAGACAAATGGAAAGATACCCTGTGTTCATGGATTGGAAGAATTAATATCATTAGAATGTTCATACTACCCAAAACCATCTGTAAATTCATTGTAGTTCCTATCAGTTTCAGTGGCATTTTTCAAATAAAAAGAGCAATCCTAAAACTCAAGGGGAACCACAAAAGACCTTGAATAGCCAAAGAACAAGTCTGGAGACATCACAATTCCGGATTTCAAACTTTATTGCAAAACTATAGTAATCAAAACTGTGGTATTGGGATACACATAGACACATAGACAAATGGAACAGATTAGGAGTCCAGAAATAAAGCCACATGTATGTAGTCAATAATACATATTTTTAAAGTTTATTTTTTATTCTATTTTTTTTAAAGATTTAATTTATTTGACAGAGAGAGAGCACAAGTAGGCAGAGTGGCAGGCAGAGGGAGAGGGAGAAGCAGGCTCTCCACTGAGCAGGGAGCCGGATGTGGGGCTCAATCCCAGGACCCCAGGATCATGACCTGAGCTGAAGGCAGACACTTAACTGACTGAGCCACCCAGGTGCCCCATAAAGTTTATTTTTTATTTATTTAAGTAATCTCTTTGTGGCTCAAACTCATGACCCTGAGATCAAGAGTCGTGTGCTCTTCTGACTGAGCCAGTCAGGTTAATAATATTTGATGAGGGAGCAAAGGATACTCAATGGGAAAGGATAGTCTCTTCAATAAATGGTGCTGGGAAAACTGGATGATATGCAAAAGAATGAAATGAGAATGCTATCTTAGACTACTCACACAGGTTAATTCAAAGTGGATTAAAAACTTAAATGTAAGACCTTAAACTGTTAAACTACTAGAAGGCATAGGGAAAAAGGTCTTTGTCTTTTTTTTTTTTTTTTTAATTCTTGTACATTAACATACAGTGCTACATCAATTTCAGGTGTACAATACAGTGATCCAACAAGTCTGTTCATTATACAGTGTGTATTGTGACAAGTTGTACTGTTAATCCTCTTCACCAATGTCACCTGTCCCTCCCACTCACCTCCCCTCTAGCAACCATCCATTTGTTCTCCATAGTTGAGACTCTCCTATTTGGTTTGTGTTTGTCTGTCTGTCTCTTTTTTCCTTTGTTCATTTCTTTTGTTTCTCAGATTCCACAAATGAGTGAAATCATAGGGTTATTTGTCTTTCTCTGGCTTATTTCGCTTAGCATAATACTCTCTAGCTCCATTCATGTTGTTGCAAATGGAAAGATTCTGTTCTTCTTTATGGCTGATGGTATTCCATTGTGTGTGTGTGTGTGTGTGTGTGTGTGTGTGTGTGTGTGTGTGTGTATACATACATATGTCTGTATACATATACATACACACATATGTATACATATACACATATGTACACACACACACCACTTCTTTATCCATTCATCTATTGATGGACTCTTGGGCTGCTGTGTGGCCACTGTGAATAATGCTGCAGTAAACATAGGGATGTGTATAGCTCTCCAAATTAGTGTTTTCATATTCTTTGGGTAAGTATTCAGGAGTGTGATTGCTGGGTCATAGGGTAATTCCATTTTTAATTTTTTGAGGAGCCTCCATACTGTTTTCCAAAGTGGCTGCACCAGTTCACATTCCCACCTACAAGTGCAAGAGGGTTCCTTTTTCTCTACATCTTTGCTAACACTTGTTTCTTTTGTTGTTGATTTTAGCCATTCTGACAGGTGTGAGGTGATATCTCACTGTGGTTTTGATTTGCATTTCCTTGATGATGAGTGATGTTGAGTTCATGTGTCTGTTGGCCATCTGGCTGTCTCCTTGGAGAAATGTCTATTCGTGTCTTCTGCCCTATTTTAATTGGATTTGGTTTTTGGGTGTTGAGTTTTAGAAGTTCTTTATATATTTTGGATACTAACCTTTTTTTTTTTTGCACTTCATTTTTAATTATTTATTTATTTTTTTCTTTAAATTTTATTGTTATGTTAATCACCATACATTACATCATTAGTTTTTGATGTAGTGTTCCATGATTCATTGTTTGTGCATAACACCCAGTGCTCCACGTAGAATGTGCCCTCTTTAATACCCATCACCAGGCTAACCCATCCCCCCACCCCCCTCCCCTCTAGAACCCTCAGTTTGTTCTTCAGAGTCCATCATCTCTCATGGTTCGTCTCCCCCTCTGATTTCCCCCGTTTATTCTTCCCCTCCTGCTATCTTCTTTTTTTTTTCTTAACATATATTGCATTATTTGTTTCAGAGGTACAGATCTGTGATTCAGCAGTCTTGCACAATTCACAGCGCTGACCATAGCACATACCCTCCCCAATATCTATCACCCAGCCACCCCATCCCTCCCACCGCCCCCACTCCAGCAACCCTCAGTTTGTTTCCTGAGATTAAGAACTCCTCATATCAGTGAGGTCATATAATACATGTCTTTCTCTGATTTACTTATTTCGTTCAGCTTAACACCCTCCAGTTCCATCCACATTGTCGCAAATGGCAAGCTCTCATGCCTTTTGATGGCTGCATAATATTCCATTGTGTATGTGTGTGTATATATATATACACATCTTCTTTATCCATTCATCTGTCGATGGACATCTTGGCTCTTTCTACAGTTTGGCTATTGTGGACATTGCTGCTATAAACATCGGGGTGCACGTACCACATCTTCTTTATCCATTCATCTGTCGATGGACATCTTGGCTCTTTCTTTTTTTTTTTTTTTTTAATTTTTTTATTGTTATGTTAATCACCATATATTACATCCTTAGTTTTTGATGCAGTGTTCCATGATTCATTGTTTGTTCATAACACCCAGTGCACCATGCAAAACGTGCCCTCCTCAATACCCATCACCAGGCTAACCCATCCCCCCACCCCCCTACCCTCTAGAACCCTCAGTTTGTTTTTCAGAGTCCATCATCTCTCATGGTTCGTCTCCCCCTCTGACATACTCCCCTTTTCTTCCTCTCCTGTTATCTTCTTCTTTTCCTTTTTACTTAAAATATGTTGCGTTATTTGTTTCAGAAGTACAGATCTGTGATTCAACAGTCTTGCACAATTCACAGCGCTCACCGTAGCACATACCCTCCCCAATGTCTATCACCCAGCCATCCCATCCCTCCCACCCCCAACCACTCCAGTAACACTCAGTTTGTTTCCTGAGATTAAGAATTCCTCATATCAGTGAGGTCATGTGATACATGTCTTTCTCTGATTGACTTATTTCACTCAGCATAACACCCTCCAGTTCCATCCACGTCGTTGCAAATGGCAAGATCTCATTCCTTTTGATGGCTGCATAATATTCCATTGTGTATATATACCACATCTTCTTTATCCATTCATCTGTCGATGGGCATCTTGGCTCTTTCTACAGTTTGGCTATTGTGGACATTGCTGCTATAAACATCGGGGTGCACGTACCCCTTCGGTGGAGATTAACCTTTATCAGATATGCCATTTGCAAATACCTTCTCCCATTCTGTAGGTTGTCTTTTAGTTTTGTTGGTTGTTTCCTTTGTTGCGGGGAAGCTTTTTACTTTGATGTAGTCCCAGTAGTTTATTTTTACTTTTGTTTCCCTTGTCTCAGGAGATATCAAGAAAGAAGTTGCTATGGCTTATGTCAGAGAAATTACTGTCTGTGCTCTCTTCTAGGATTTTTTGGTTTTAGGTCTCAGATTTAGGTCCTTAATCCATTTTGAGTTTATTTTTGTTTATGGTGTAAGAAAATGGTAGTTTTGGGAAAAAGCTCTTTAACATTGGTCTTGGCAGTGATTTTTTTGGATATAACACCAAAAGCATAGGCAGCAAAGGCAAAAGTAAACACATGGCACCACATCAAATTGTAAAGCTTCTGCAGAGCAAAAGAAACAATCAGAAAAATGAAAAGGCATGGAATGGGAGAAAAAAAATATTTTTAAGATTTTATTTATCTGAGGGGCACCTGGGTGTCTCAGTCATTAAGCGTCTGCCTTTGGCTCAGGTCATGATCCCAGGGTCCTGGGATCGAGCCCCGCATCGGGCTCCCTGCTCCGCGGGAAGCCTGCTTCTCCCTCTCCCACTCGCCCTGCTTGTGCTCCTGCTCTAGCTATCTCTCTCTCTCTGTCAAATAAATAAATAAAATCTTTAAAAAAAAAGATTTTATTTATCTGAGAGAGAGAGCATGAGTTGGGGGGAGCAGAGGGAGCGGGAGAAGCAGACTCCCCACTGACTGAGCAGGGAGCCCGACACAGGGCTCAACCCCAGGACCCTGAGATCATGACCTGAACCGACTGAGCAACCCAGGTGCCCCTGGGAGAAAATATTTGTAAACCATCTACATGATAATGGCTTAGTATCCAAAATATATAAGGAGCTTATACAGCTTCATAGCAAAAAAACCCCACAGGTTTATTTTATAATGGGCAAAGGACTTGAATATTTTTCCAAAGATATACAAATGGCCAAAAGGAAAAGATGCTCAACAGCACTAATCACCAGGGATGCAAATCAAAAATATAATGAGATTACCTCACACCTCCTAGAATGGCTGTTACCAAAAAGACAGAAGATAAGTGTTGGTGAGGATGTAGGGATAAGGGAACCCTGTGCATTGTTGGCAGGAATGTCAATTGGTACAAGCCACTATGGATATATTATGGTGTTCCTCAAAGAACTAAAAGTAGAACCAGCATGTGATCTGGCAGTCCCTCTCTGGATATATGTCTTGAAGGAAATGAAATCATTATCTTGAAGAGATACTTACACCCACATGTTCAATGCAGCATTATTCACAGTATCCAAAACATGAAACAACCTAAGCAGTTGTTGATGGATGAATGGATAAAGAAAATGGGACACACACACAGAATATTATTCAGTCATGAAAAAAAGAAGGAAATCCTCCCTTTTGCAACATCATGGATGGACCTTGAGGGCATTGTGCTAAGTGAAATAAGTCAAACAGAGAAAGACAAATACTATATGGTCTCACTTACTGGTAGAATCTAAAAAAGCCAGATTCCTAGAAATAGTAGAATGAATGGTGGTTTTCCAGGGCTGGTGGTTGGGGGAAATCAGGAGATGTTTGTTGAAGGGTACAAACTTTAACTATGTGATGAATAAGTTGGGCATCTAATTATATAGTATGGTGATTATAATTAACAGATACTTTATTATATACTTGAACAAATTAAGGGAGTGATTTTAAATGTTATCACCAGAAAAAATAAAAAAAGCAGTTATGTGAGGGAATGAAGGTATTAATCTTACTGTGATACATATATATCAGATCACCACATTATATACCTTAAACTTACATGTTATATGTCAGTTTCTCAAGCTGGGAAAAAAATACCAGCATTATTTTCAATTACAAAAAAATCGCTGACAGTCTAAACCTCACATCATGGAACATTATGTAGCCATTAAAAACAAATGCAGATCTGTGTGTGTGACATGAATTGATGAAGCAAATTGCAGTATAGTAAGCATGGTGCATTTTATACTTCCTAAAGAGTAAAGCAAAAACTGTATAGTCATAGATTATGCTTTAAATATTATATAGTGTATGTACCATAGATATATATTTTTTGCATATTTATTTCATGTGCATGTTTCAAATGCTTTGATTGAATAGGTCTTGGGGTGAGGGCTGAAGACCTGTTCTTGAAACAAGCTTTTTCAGAAATTTTGATGCCAACACAGGTTTGAGAATCATTGAAATAGATGTTGGATTACCTTAAATAAAACATCTCTTTTTCTTCTTTTCAGGGCCTGGAAATTTACACTCCAGGATTCCAGGACAAACACAGTAAGTTGCTAAGGGCAATCACCAGTAACGTTTTCACCTAGTCTTGCTGTAAGAAATGGAAGAGTAGGGGATTAGTAAAGGGAAATGGGGATGGGTCTCTTGGCCATCCAGCCATGGCTGAGTAGTCATAGCTAGGGGAGGCTCCTTTCACTGATATTAGAGCAAGCTGGATTTTGCCAAACCTTTTAAGGCAGAAGGAGTCCTCTGAATATAGGCAGCACTGGTTTCAGTGTTACCTTCCAGAAATGTCTGTATCTCAGAAAGTTTCTCAACGCTTTGAGTTCTGTGATTTACAGGGATGGCTCAAAAAGGACCACAGAGTCCTTTGTATATATAGCATCTCAGCCTTGTGAAACAAGCATTTTTGGATCCTAAAATGATTCTTTGTATGGAATTTTTTTTTTAAGAGTGCATTGATTTTTCTTTTCCACTGGGAAGTAATTTAATGAAGGATTTTTTTTTTTTAATGCAAGAAGCAGGCTGTGTGTAGAACAATCTCTGACTGCTACATTTCAGACTGTAGGATTTTTATTTAACAAAAGGGTTGTTGAGGGTGGCACATCACCTTTGAAAAGGCCTAGGTGATGGGAGACTCTGGTCTCCTTGGGTGGTGAGGGCTCTGTTCTTACCTCTTGCAGATGGCTGAAGAGGACCCCCTCCTCCCAATTTCAAAGGGTACCAGAGTCCAGGATTGAAAGGGAGTGGTGGGGAGGTACTCTTGTTCACTGCTTCTTACAGAGCTGTTTTATTTGCTTTCTAATTTTTAAGAATTTGCTGAATAAAAAGGATATATATGCATAGAATCCTAAGAGCCTGTAGTTGCTTTGTGACAACTCTCTTTCATTCTCTCTCCTCTCATAGGCTTACGTTGGCTCAGAAGTCCTGTATGATGAGACAGCTGTGGCTTCTTCCCCACCTCCTTATACAGCCTATGCCGCACCAACCCCCGAGGTAGGGAGCGAATCTTGGCATTTTGGAATCCAAGTGAAGGGAAATTGGGGTCTCTGTGCTACCGTCCTTTTTAAAAAATAAAAAAGAACCTCGAGCCACTATCAGAGAAATTAGAAACGTACTCAACCCTTTTCTTCCTTAAACTTTTTTTTAAAACAGATTATTATTTTCTTTCATAAAATTTATAATCTTCATGTTCACATTTTGTTTTAAAGATAGACCTGAAAATGATTCATGTTAATGACAGTTGTTTTGGTAATATGATATTGATGATTTATGGTTTATACTTAATAAATGAGAATTCAAATTGAATTCTCTTTATAATCAGAAAAAATGCTTCTTTTATTTTGAAAAAACAAAACCTTGAAAAAATCACATACCAAATACCTTGGGGGTATCCTAGTTAGAAGTGCCAAGTGTTCAGTGCTACATATAGAAGTCTCTGTTGTGGGAGGTACTTCTGTTTTGTTTTGTTTTTTTAACTTTTAATTTTGAAATAATTAAAGATTTATAGGAAGTTGCAAAAATAATACATAGAGATCTGATGTACTCTTCACCCAGCTCCCCAGTTGTTACATGTTAGATAAAATCAACACCCGGAATTTGAAATTGGCACAGTGTTTATGTTTGGTTTTGTGTCATTTTATCATATGTGTAGATTTGTGTAATCAGCCCCTCAGTCAAGATATAAAACTGTTCACAAAATCTTCCTTCTACACCCTTACGTAGTCACATCTTCCTTCCCCTTTCCTAACTCCTGTCAACCACTGATTTGTTCTCTGTCTATATAATTTTGTCATTTCCACAATGTTATATAAATTGGGTCATACAGCATGTGATCTTTTTGAGTTTGGTATTTTTCACTTAGCACAGTGCCCTTTAGAGCCATCCAGATTGTTGCATGTGTACCTCATTAAGTATTTTGGAGCATTTATCTGTTGGGGTTGTTTCAGAGTTCTGACTATTACCAGTAAACCCACTGTGAACACTCATCATGTACAGGTTTTTGTAGAAACATAAGGTTTTATTTCTCTGGGAAAAAATGCTCCAGAATGGAATTACTGGGTCTTTTGTATGGTAAAATCAAGGTTAGTTTTTTGAAAAGCTAGCAAACTACTTTCCAGAATGACTCTACCATTTCACTGATGAGTAATCCAGTTTCTCTGCATCCTCCCCAGCATTAAGTGGCATCACTGTTTTTTTATTTTAGCTGTTAAACAGGTGTGTAGTGATATTTCATTCTGATCTTAATTTGTGTTTCCCTAATAGGTATGATATTGCTATTTTTTTATGTGCTTATTTGACATCATATATCCTGTTCAGTAAAATGTCCTTATGTCTTTTGCTTGTTTTCTAATTATTTTTTTTAACATTGAGTTTTGAAGTTGTTATATATATGTTTGAAATAGGAACGCTTTGTCAGATATGTGTTCTGTAGCATGTATTTTTATTCTCTTAACAATGCCTTTCAGTTTTAATTTTCATGCAGTCCAGTTTCTCAGTTTTTATGGTTTGTGCTTTTATTGTCATGTTTCACACTTCACCAGACCAGGTTTCCTAAGGTTTTCTCCTGTGCTATTTTCTGAAAGTTTTATAGTCCCAGGGTTTACACTTAAGTGTTTTCCATTGTGAGTTAATTTTTTGTAAGGTGTTAGGGTTAAGTTAAGTTTCATTTTTTTGAATATGGATGTCTGATTGTTCTACTATAATTTGTTGAAAAGACTTTTAGTCCTTTCTGGAATTGCTTTTGCATCTCTTTTAAAAATCAGTTGGCTGTATTTGTGTGTCTGTTTCTCGGTTCTCTGTTCAGTCCCATTGATCTATGTGTTTTTCTTCCTCTGACACCACACAGACTTGATTACTGTAGCTGTATAAAAAGTCTTGAGATTGGATTGACTGATCCCCCACTTTATTCTTCCTTTTCAGAATTCCCTTAACTGTTCTTATTCCATTTCCTTTCCATATGAAGTGTTTAAATCTACAACAAAGTCTTGATAGATTCTGATAGAAATTGTTTTAAACTTTTGTATCAGGTTTATTGGGGGAGAATTGACATCTTTATTATGTTGAGTTTTCTAATCAACGAATGGACTGTCTCTATTTAGATGCTTTTTGATCTTTTCACCAGCATTTTGTAGTTTCAACATAAAAATCTTGTTCATGTTTTATTAGATTTACTATTAAGTATTTCTTTGTTTTTTTGAATCTTTGTCTATGGTATTTTAAATTTCAATTTCCCCAAGTTTATTGATTTTTGTTTGTTGATCTTGTAGCTTATGAACTTACTAAGCTCACTTACTGGTTCTAGAAGTATTTTTTTGTACTTCTCTGGGATATACTACATAGACAACCATGTCATTTACAAATAGGGAGAGTTTTACTTCTTCCTTTCCAGTCTGTGTGGCACCTGTTTCCTTGCCCAGGTTGGAATTTCTAATATTATGTTGAGTAGCAGTGGTGAGAGCAGGCATCCTTGCCTTATTCCTGATTTTAGGGGGAATGCATTCAGTTTTTCTACATTATGTATGATATTAGCTGTAGGTTTTTGAGGATGTTCTACAGTAAATTGAGGAAGTTCCCTCCATTTCTAGTTTTCTGACTTTTTTTTTTTAAATCATGAATAGGTGTTAGATTTTGTCAAATACTTTTTCTGCATCAATTGATATGGTCATGTGATTTTTTTTTTTAACCTGCTAATATGGATCATACTGATTGATTTTCAAATATTGAACCAGCCTTGCATCCCTGGAATAAACTTCATTTAGTTGAGGTGTATAATTCTTTTCATTTATTGCTGAATTCTGTTTGTTAATATTATTAAAAATTTTTGCATCTATATTCATGAAGGATGTTGGTCTGTAGTTTTTTTTTTGTACTCTTATTTTGGTATCGGGTAATACTGGCCTTACAGAATGAGTTTTGGGAAGTGTTCCCTGCTCTTCTTTTTTCTAGAAGAGATCACATAGAATTGGTATTAATTCTTTTTTTAAATATTTGGTAGAAATTTCCAATGAAACAGTCTGGGCCTGAAGATTTCTTTTTGGGATATATTTAATTATAAATTCTATTTTCTTAATAGTTATAGGACTATTTATTCTCTATTTCATATTGAATGGGTTGTAGTAATTTGTACTTTTTGAGGAATTGGTCCTTTTCATATAAGTTGTCTAATTTATATGTGCAACTCTGTTTTTTATATTTTCTTGCTGGATTAACTGTATTATAATTTCATGTCCCTTTCTGTTTCTGGTAATTTTCTTCTGTCTGATGTCTGCTCTGTCTGACACTGATATAGCCACTTCTGCTTACTTTTTATTGTTTGCATGGTGCCTCTTCCCATCTTTTTTCTTTCAAGCTGCATATACCATTACATTTGAAGTGAGTTTCTCATAGGCAGCATATAATTGGGTCATCTCTCCCTGTACATCTGACAAACCTCCGTCTTGTAGCTAGTATATTTAGACCATTTACATTTAATGTAATTTTTGATATGTTAGGTTTAAGTATGCCATTTTGTTTTTTGTTTTCCTTTAGTTCTGTTTTAATTTCTCTGTGTTCTTTTACTTAAGCTTTTTGTGAGTTATTTGAACAAGTTTTGAAATTGCATTTTTTTTAAAAAGATTCATTTATTTTAGAGAGAGGAAGAGCGAGTGTGTGAGTGGGGGGAGGGGCAGAGGGAGAGAAAGAATCCAAAGCAGACTCTGCAGAGAGCAGAGCCGAGGTGAGGCTCGATCTCATGACCCCGACATCATGATGTGAGCCCAAACCAAGAGTTGGATGCTTATTTAACCAACTCAGCCACCCAGTTGCCCCAAAAATTGCATTTTGATTTATCTATAATGTTTCTTGAGTGTATCTCTTTGTATTTCTTTTTTAGTGGTGGTTCTAGTTATTATGTTATTCATAAATATTTTTCAAAGTCAAGCGTTCACATTTCTTTTATATACAAGGACTGCATTAGATGCTGTTAGAAATTTTGCTTCAAGAAAAAAAAAAGAAATTTTGCTTCAGCTGTCAGACTTGTTAGAAAAGTCAACATGTGAAGAAAAGTTTATTATATTTACATGTATTTCTGCTCTGACCATATTTTCTTACCTCCTGATATTTCAAGATTCCTTTTTTTATTGTTTACTTTTTGTTTAGTGAACTTCCTTTTGCCATCCTCTTAGGATAGATCAGCTGGCAACAAATTCTGTTTTCCTTCATCTGAGAATGTCTTGATTTCTTCTTCATTTCTGGAGGATATTTTCACTAGTGTAGAATTCTGAGGTGATATTTCTTTGAACATTTGGCAAGTGTTTGCTATTTTTTTGGCTTTTATGGTTTCTGAGGACAATCTGCTATCATTTAAATTTTTCCCCCATGTATGTAGTGCATTGTTTGTTTCTAGCTGCTTTCTTTGTGCTTAGTTTTGAGAAGTTTGACTATAATGTGTTTTGGTATGGATTTTGGGGGAGGTTTATCTTGTTTGGATCAGTTTTTTGAATATGTAGGTTTATGGTTCTTGCTAAATTTGGGAAAATTTAGGCCATTATTTCTGGAATGTTTTTTCAGTCCCACCTCCTTTCTCTTTTGAAACTGATGACATGAATGTTAGATATCCCACATGTCTCAGATTCTGTTCATTTTCTTTTCGTCAGTCTTTTTTCTCTCCAATTTATACTCCTGTTTACTGATTCTTTTTCTCATCTCTCTTCTGTTGTTAAGCTCATTCATTGTATTTTTTATATAATTTTTTTCTAAAATTTTCATTTTATTTTTTATATCTTGAAAATATATAAATATGTGTATATATCTTTACATTGTTTTCCTGAGATTTTTCTGTTTTTGCATAGACTTTTTTAAAATGTATTTCAGAATGTTTTCATAATTGCTTCTTGAAATATTTTTATGATAGCTGCTTTAAAAAGCTTCCTAGAAGGGGTGCCTGGGTGGCTCAGTCAGTTAAGCGTCTGCCTTCAGCTTGGGTCATGATCCCGGCCGGGGTCCTGGGATTGAGCCCCACATCGGGATCCCTGCTTATTGGGGAGCCTGCTTCTCCCTCTGCCCCCCCCCCCACCCAGCTTGTGCTTCTTTTCGTGCTCTCTCTCTCACTCTCAGATAAAGAAAATCTTTAAAAATCTCTTTTGTTGTTTTATTCGTTTTGAGATCTTCCTGATTCTTGATAGGACAAACGATTTTTGATCGAAACTTGGGCATTTTAAGTATTAATGAAACTGAATCTTACTTAAATCTTGTATTTTAGTGTACTTCCTCTCAATGCTGTTCTTGTGGGTGAAGAGGGAGTTACTCTGTTGCTGCCATGTAGGGATGGAAGTGCAGGTTCTCCACTGAGCCAAACTCCCAGGGGTTGGGTTTCTTGTCACCTCCTTGTCAGGAGGGTTGGGAATTTAAGCCCTCCTCCAGGTCTCTGCTGACACCAGCCTATGTGGGAATTGGAGGGGTCCTCTTTACTGCTCCCCACTAGCTTCCACTGATACTGTGATTTCCACTAGGTCTCTGCTGATTGCATCCCATGGGTCTGGGAGGGGCACCTGGTTTGTGCTGGACAGAGGTGGGAGTTCTGGCTCCTTACATGGTCTCCATCAGGCAGGGATGAAGAAATTCTCAGCTCCCTACTTGGCCTTCTCTGACACAACTTGGGACAGGGGTGGGGGGGAGGGTGCCTTATTACAGCCTGCCAAACATGGAAGTTCACTCTCTATACTTGGCCTTGCTGGTGGGAGTTGGGGTGGGGCCACAGTTATTTCTGTAGAGTGGACTGGAGTAGAACAGTTACTGCCTAAAAATGGTCTTTCTTGCCAGATTGCCCCTTTCCTCCCAAGGTTTTTTGGGTAGAGAGAACAGGCTTTTCTTGGGGGCCTTTTTGTCTGTACTTACTGGTTCCTGTCTTCTTCTTTAGTTAGTCGAGGATATAGGAGGCAAAAAGGAAACCCAGGGAGCTCACCATCTGTCCTTCTTAGGGTCCTGAGGTCCCTAGCCAGTGTGCCACCTTCTTGTCATCTTTCAGAGTCTTTATGTTTGTTTTATATATTATGTTCAGGGTTTTCAGTTGTACTTAGTAGGAAGAATAGGGAACATCTATATCTTTGCCGTCTTCCAGAAGCTTAACTCCTGTGTCCTGTTTTTATAAGATGACACGTTTAAACTACGCAGCTATTTGTCTGACAGCAGCAACCTATTCTCCCTTGTGCCACATATAGTACTTGTCACATGACGACAGTAATTGTAGTTGTCTGTAAGCATATCTGTCCTCCTTGCCCCCCCCCGCCACCTGTGAGCTCATAAAGAAGGCTGGGCCTTTTGTCTCCAGATTTCCCAGAATATAGCAGTCATTCACATGGTCAGTGAAGGTGGGTCCATTGCCCATGTCTCGCAATGCCCATTCACAGACATGTGCTGCTGGAAGACTGCCAGTCACCGGCCGAGGTCTCAGACCTCAGGGTCTTCCCACCCAGCAACATTCCTAGTCCTTCGTATTCTCCTTCCTGGAACTGCGGAAAATTGCTAGAGGGGGTTCTGCTGCTAGGCTGGCTTCCTTACTTCTCTCAGCCTTCACAGAATTGAAGTGAGTCAGGACCTTGCTCAGGATTAGGCTTTGGCTTAAGGGAATGTTGGACTGGTTTGATTTTCTATCTATCCAGACTACTCAGACATTCTCCATATTAGCTGTATGGCTGTTTTGCTTACCATTTGTATGTTCACTGGAGTAACACTTTTAAAGATTTTATTTATTTATTTTAGAGAGAGAGAGAACATGAATAGGGGGAGGAGCAGAGGGAGAGGGAGAATCTCAAGCAGACTCTACACTGAGCATGGAGCCCAATGTGGGGCTCCATCTCATGACCCTGAGATCATGACCTGATAAAGAGTCAGATGCCTAACCAGTTGAGCCACCTGGGCACTCCCCAAGTAGCACTTTTAATTTCCTTCAAGAATTTTTCCTCTGCATTCACAACTTGACTAACTGCTTGGTACAAGAGGCCCAGCTTTTGGCCTGTCTTGGCTTTCCACATGCCTTCCTCCCTAAGCTTAATCATTCTTAGGTTCTGATTTAAAGAGAGAGACATGCGACTCTTCCTTTCACTTGACCACTTAGAGACCAATTGTAGTTTGTTTGTTTGTTTTTTTAAAGATTTTATTTATTTATTTATTTGACAGAGAGAAAGAGAGAGAGAGAAAGAACAAACAAGCAGGGGGAGCAGCAGAGGGAGAGGGAGAAACAGGCTTCCTGCTTGAGCCTGATTGAGGGCTTTGGTCCCAGGACCCTGGGATCATGACCTCAGCCAAAGGCAGATGCTTAACTGACTGAGCCAATCCATTGTAGGGTTATTAATTGGCCTCATTTCCATATTGTTGTGTCTCAGGAAATAAGAAGGCCTGAGAGGGAGAGAGACAGGAACTAGTAGTTGGTGGAGCAGTCAGAACACACAAGATTTATCAATTAAGTTTGCCCATATTATGGGTGTGGTTTGTGGCACCCCAAAACAATAGTAACATCAAAGATCACTGATCACAGATCGCTGTAACAAATATAATAATAATGAAACAGTTTGAAATATTGTGAGAATTCACAAAATGTGACACAGACATGAAGTGAGCAAATGCTGTAAAACCTCCAATGTGTAAAAATACAGTGTCTGCAAAGTGCAGTAAAGCAAAGCAGAATAAAACGAGGCATGACTGTATATCTTTTTGAGTCAGTGTTTTCATTTTCTTCTGATAAATACCCAGAAGTGGAATTGCTGGATCATATGGTAATTCTATTTTTAATTGTTTGAGGAACCTCCATACTGTTTGCGAGAGTGGCTGCACTGATTTACATTCCTGCCAGCAGTGCACAGGGTTTTCTTTTCTCCACATTCTCACCACCACTTGTTATTTGTTTTTTGTTTGTTTTGTTTTCTGATACTAGCTATTCTAACAAGTGTGAGATGATTCCTCATTGTGGTTCTGATTTGTATTTCCCTGATGGCTAATGATGATGAACACTTTTTCATGTGTCAGCCATTTGTATGTCTTCAAAGAAGTGTCTTTTCATATGTTCTGCCCACTTTTTGACTTGATTATTTGTTTTGTGGGTGTTGAGTTTGAGAAGTTCTTTATAGATCTTGGATACCAGCCCTTTATCTGTAGTGTCATTTGCAAATATCTTCTCCCATTCTGGGGGTTACCTCTTTGTTTTGTTGACTGTTTCCTTGGCTGTGCAGAAACTGTTTATCTTGATGAACTCCCAAAAGTTCATTTTTGCTTTTGTTTCACTAGCCCTTGGAGATGTATCTTGAAAGAAGTTGCTGTGGGCGATGTCAAAGAGCTTACTGCCTATGTTCTCTAGGATTTTGATGGATTCGTGTCTCACATTGAGATCTTTCATCCACTTTGAGTTTATCTTTGTGAATGGTGTTAGAGAATGGTCAAGTTTCATTCTTCTGCCTGTGGCTGTCCAATTTCCCCAGCACCATTTATTGAAGAGACTTTTGTCCATTGCATGTTTTTTCCTGCTTTGTCAAAGATTATTTGACCATAGAGTTGAGGGTCCATATCTGGGTTCTCTCTTCTGTTCCATTGGTCTATATGTCTGTTTTTGTGCCAGTACCATGCTGCTGTCTTGGTGATCACTGCTTTGTAATAGAGCTTGAAATCAGGCAACGTGATGCCCCCAGCTTTGTTTTTCTTTTTCAACATTTCCTTGGCGATTCGGGGTCTTTTCTGATTCCATACAAATTTTAGTGTTGTTTGTTCCGGCACTTTGAAAAATGTCATTGGAATTTTTATTGGGATGGCATTGAAGGTATAGATTGCTCTGGGTAGCATAGACATTTTAACAGTGTTTATTCTTCCTATCCATGAGCATGGAATATTTTCCCATCTTTTTGTGTCTTCTTCAATTTCTTTCATGAGTGTTCTGTAGTTCCTAGAGTATAGATCCTTTACCTCTTTGGTTAGGTTTATTCCGAGGTATCTTATGGTTTTTGGTGCTATTGTAAATGGAATCGTTTCTCTAATTTCTCTTTCTACAGTTGTGTTGTTAGTGTATAAGAAAGCAACTGATTTCTGTGCATTGATTTTGTATCCTGCCACATTACTGAATTGCTGTATGAGTTCTAGTAATTTGGGGGTGGAGTCTTTTGGGTTTTCCACATAAAGTATCATGTCTGCGAAAAGAGAGAGTTTGACTTCTTCTTTGCCAATTTGAATACCTTTTATTTCTTTTTGTTGTCTGATTGCTGTTGCTAGGACTTCCAGTACTATGTTGAACAATAGTGGCAAGAATGGGCATCCTTGACATGTTCCTGATCTTAAGGGAAAGGCTCTCAGCTTTTCCCCATTGAGGATGATACTCGCTGTGGGTTTTTCATAGTTGGATTTTATGAACTTGAGGAATGTTCCCTCTATCCCTATACTCTGAAGAGTTTTAGTCAGGAAAGGATGTTGTATTTCGTCAAATGCTTTTTCTGCATCAATTGAAAGGACCATATGGTTCTTCTCCCTCCTCTTATTAATGTGTTCTATCACATTGATTGATTTGTGAATGTTGAACCACCCTTGCATCCCGGGGATAAATCCTACTTGGTCGTGGAGAATGATCCTTTTAATATATTGTTGGATCCTATTAGCTAGGATTTTGTTGAGGATTTTGGAATCCATATTCATCAGGGATGTTGGTCTGAAATTCTCCTTTTTGATGGGGTCTTTGCCTGGTTTGGGGATTAAGGTAATGCTGGCCTCATAGAGTGAGTTTGGAAGTTTTCCTTCTGTTTCTATTTTTTGAAACAGCTTCAGTAGAATAGGTATTATTTCTTCTTTGAATGTTTGGTCGAATTCCCCAGGGAATCCCTCAGGCCCTGGACTCTTGTTTTTGGGAGGTTTTTGATCACTGCTTCAATCTTGTTACTGGTTATTGGCCCATTCAGATTGTCAGTTTCTTCCTGTTTCAGTCTTGGCAGTTTATAGGTTTCCAGGAAGGCCTTCATTTCATCCAGATTTCTCAGTTTATTGGCATATAGTTGTTGATAATAATTTCTAATAACTGTTTCTATTTCCTTGGTGTTAGTCATGATCTCTCCCCTTTCATTCATAATTTTGTTAATTTGGGTCCTTTCTCTTTTCTTTTGGATAAGTCTGGCCAGTGGTTTGTCGATCTTATTAATTCTTTCAAAGTACCAACTTCTAGTTTCATTGATCTGATCTACTGTCTTTCTGGTTTCTAATTCATTGATTTCTGCTCTAATTTTAATTACTTCTCTTCTAAGGCATGGCTTAGGCATCGTTTCTTGCTTTTTCTCTAGTTCTTTAAGGTGTAGCATTAGTTGGTGAATTCGGGAGTTTTCTATTTTTTAGAATGAGTCTTGGATGGCTATGTGTTTCCCCCTTAGGACCTCTTTGGCAGTATTCCATAGGGTTTGGACCGATGTGTTTTCGTTCTCATTGATTTCCATGAATTGTTTAAGTTCTTCTTTGATTTCCTGTTTGAGCCAAACATTCTTGAGCAGAGTGGTCTTTAGCTTCCAAGTGTTTGAATTTTTCCCAAATTTTTTCTTGTGATTGAGTTCCAGTTTTAAAGCATTGTGTTCTGAGAATATGCAGGGAATAATCTCAGTCTTGTGGTATTGGTTGAGACCTGATTTGTGACCCAGTATGTAGTCTATTCTGGAGAAAGTTCCATGTGCGCTCGGGAAGAATGAGTATTCTGTTGTTTTAGGGTGGAATGTTCTGTAAATATCTATGAAGTCCATCTGGTCCAGTGTATCTTCAAGGCTCTTGTTTCCTTGTTGATTTTCTGCTTAGATGATCTGTCCATTGCTGAGAGTGGAGTATTGAGGTCTCCTACAATTAACGTATTGTTACCAATATGACTCTTTATTTTTGTTAACAGTTGGCCTATGTAGATGGCTGCTCCCATGTCGGGGGCATAGATATTTACAATTGTTAGATCTTCTTGTTGGATAGACCCTTTAAGAATGATATAGTGTCCTTCTGTGTCTCTAATTACAGACTTTAGTTTAAAATCTAATTTGCCTGATATAAGAATTGCTACCCCAGCTTTCTTTTGAGGTCTGCTGGCATGGAAGATGGCTCTCCATCCCTTCACTTTCAGTCTGGATGTATCTTTCGGTTCAAAATGAGTCTCTTGTAGGCAGCATATGGATGGGTCCTGTCTTTTGATCCAATCTGCAACCCTGTGACGTTTTATGGGAGCATTTAGGCTGTTCACGTTGAGAGTGATTATTGAAAGATATGAATTAATTGTCATCATGTTGCCTGTGAAGACGTTGTTTTTATAGATTGTCCCTGTAAATTTCTGTTGTATATCACTCTTGGGGTCTTTCTCCTTTTATAACCCCCCCCTTAATATTTCTTGCAGGGCCGGCTTAGTGGTCTCATATTCTTTCAATTTCTGCCGGTCTTGGAAGCTCTGCATCTCTCCATCCATTCTAAAGGACAGCCTTGCTGGATAAAGTATTCTTGGTTGCATGTTCTTCTCGTTTAGTACCCTGAATATGTCTTGCCAGGCCTTTCTGGCTTGCCAGGTCTCTGGATAGGTCTGACGTTATTCTGATGTTCCTCCTCTGTATGTAAGGAATCTCTTCCCCCTAACTGCCCTTAAGATGGTTTCCTTGGTTCTAAGATTTGCAAGTTTTACTATTACATGCCAGGGTGTTGGCCTGTTTTCCTTGATCTTGGGAGGGGTCCTCTCTGCCTCTAGGATGGGAATGTTTGTTTCATTCCCCAGATTAGGGAAGTTCTCAGCTACAATTTGCTCAAATATATCTTCTAGTCCTCTCTCTGTCTCTCCACTCCCTCCGGGATTCCAATTATTCTGACGTTGGAACGCTTCATGGTGTCATTTATTTCTTTGACTCTATTTTCATGAATTCTGAGTTGTTTTTCCCTGGCCTCCTCTTTTCCCTTTTTATCTGTTATATTGTCTTCCACTTCGCTTATTCGTTCTTCTGCCTCACTTACCCTAGCTGTTAGATTATCTAGATTGGATTGGATCTCATTGATTGCATTTTTAAGTTCTGCCAATTCAGCTTTCATTTCTGCCCTTAGAGACTGTATGTTGCCATTAATTGATTTCTCCATTCTAGCCATTGTTTTCACAATTGCTAGCCTGAATTCCATCTCCAACATCTTGGTTATATCTGCATCCATTTGTAAATCTGCAGCATAAGTCATAATCTCTGAGTCTTTTCTATTTTGGGGGTTCCTCCTCCTAGTCATTCTGTTGATGGGTGTTTGAGGGAACCTATAGAGTCCAAATTATTGACCAGAACCCAAGCAAGAAGCACCTATTTTCTTGGGACCGTAGGGTTCCCGGCCTCTTGTTTTCCCAGCCTGTCTTCTGGGGGAGGGGCACTCAGGCAACTGAGTTACTGGGCGGAGTTGTCCTGCCCCTCTGTGGTGGGGGATGGGCTCAGCGGGAATCAGGTTTTGGGGCTTTTGTTCTCTGGCGGCTTTCCCTGGCGGCTTTCCGCGTCTCTTCCGCGAGTCAGAGCAGAAGAGACCATTTCCAACCCTCTGCCTCAGAGCAGAGACCGCAGTCTGTTCTCCAGTGAGCTCTCGAGGCCACACTGTCTCTGTTTCTGTCCGTGCTGCTATAACCTGCAGCGGCCTGCGTTGTTAGCCCATCTGCTGCGCTCCCAGTCCTGCCTCCAGGTCAGGGCATGTCTCTGCTCTTTATGCTTCTAAAACCACCAGCCGCTATGGGTTTCCTCCCCAGGGGCTGCCCTAAAGTCCTTTCCCCGCCGCTACTGGCCTGTGAGTCTATGTCCCGTCCCCAGCGTGCGAGGCTGTCGCTCACTGGCGGTGTAGGGTCCCATGGCTAGGCACCCTCCCACTGCCGTTTATTCTCCGATATCTGCCTGTGGAATCAGGGTTCCCTGCTCCGTACCTCAAAACCAACCGCCTGCGATATTCTGTTTGTAGAGATCCATATCTTCTTACATCTCAGGCTGGTTTTGTGGGTGCTCAGAGTGGTCTGGTAGATATCTAGCTCAATTCTGGGGACCAGTTGAAATAGGGTCCCCTACTCCTCCGCCATCTTACCTTCTTTTCAGAGAGAGAGAATCTTAAGCAGGCTCCACACCCTGTGCAGAGCCTGACACAGGGCTTAATCTCACAACCCTGAGATCATGACTGAGCCAAAATCAAGAGTTGGACGTTTAACTGACTGAGCCACCCAGGTGCCCCCAGAAGCTTTTTAGTTTATTGCAGTCCCAATTGTTTATTTTTGTTTTGGTGTCAAATCCAAAATATTGCTAAGACCTATGTCAGGTGGCTTTCCATCTTTGTTTTTCTACTAGAGTTTTTTGGTTTCACGTCTTAATGTTCAAGTCTTTAATCCATTTTGAGTTGATTTTTGTGTATGATGTAAGATAGTGTTTCAGTTTCATTTTGTACACGTGACTGTCCAGTTTTTCAGACACCATTTATTGAAGAGACTGTCCTTTCCCTATAGTGTATTCTTGGCTCCTTTGTCATAAATTATTTAACCATATATGTGTGGGTTTATTTACGGGCTCTTTGTTCCATTGATTTGTGTGTGTTTTTATGCCAGTATCATACTGTTTTGATTACTGTAGCTTTGTCATATAGTTTGAAATTGGTGAGTGTGATGTCTCCTGCTTTGATGGTTTTTCCCTTAACGTTGCTTTGGCTATTGGGTTATTTTGTGATTCCATACAAACTGTAGAATTGTTTGTTCTGTTTCTGGGGGTAAAATACCACTGGAATTCTGATAGGGATTGCATTGAACCTGCAGATTGCTCTGGATAGTATGGACATTTTAACTATTCTTACAGTCCATGAGCATAGAATATTTTTTCCGTTTATTTGTGTTTCCTTCAGTTTTTTTTTTTTTTTTTCCTTCAGTGTCTCATGGCTTTCAGTGTACAGGTCTTTCTCTTCTTTGGTTAAATTTATTCCTAGGTTTTTCTCTTTCTGATATAATTGTAAATGGGATAGTTTTCTTAATTTGTCATTCTGATAGTTATTAGCGTATAGGAACACAACAGTTTTGTATATATTGATTTTGTATCCTGTAACTTTACTGAATTCCTTTTTTTAGTTCTAACAGTTTTTTGGTAGTATTCTTTAGAGTTTTCGAGGTATAATATCATATCATCTGCAAATAGTGACAGTTTTACTATTCCTTCTCAATTACTATTACTATTACTTCTCAACTTATTTGCCTTTCATTTCTTTTTCTCCAGGACTTTGATTATGATGTTGAATAAAAGTGGTAAGAGTGGGCATCTTATTGTCTTGTTCCTGATCTTAGAGGAAAGCTTTTAACTTTTCACCGTTGAATATGATGTCAGCTGTGGGCTTGTCATATATGACCTTTATTAAGTTGAAGTACTTTCCCTCTCCACCCACTTTGTTGAGAATTTTTATTACAAATTGATGCTGAATTTCAGAATTGTATTTCTGATGGGCCTATTTATTTTCAGCAGGCATATGGCTATGGTCCATACAGTGGTGTATACCCACCAGGAACTCAAGTTGTCTATGCTGCGAACGGGCAGGCTTATGCTGTACCCTACCAGTACCCATATGCAGGTAACTCCATTCCTTCCTTTCCTTATTTCTCTTCATTTAGTGGGTAGATGAGTCCTGAAAGATTTGTATTTCTTAGTTTAAGGATAAGTGAGCTATGTTTCTGGTATAGATCTGCTACTGTGTTTAAAATAAAAAGCATGGGTGCCTGGGTGGCTCAGTTGTTAAGCGTCTGCCTTCGGCTCAGGTCATGATCCCAGGGTCCTGGGATTGAGCCCCGCATTGGGCTCCCTGCTCCACGGGAAGCCTGCTTCTCCCTCTCCCACTCCCCCTGCTTGTGTTCCCTTTCTCGCTCTCTGTCAAATAAATAAATAAAAATAAATAAAATAAAAAGCATTATGTATTTTTATACTACCTTAGAAAGTTAGAGTAGGCTTTTAAAAACTTCACTATTGCATCTAGTTTTGTTCCCAAGGAGAGAATTTGTACTTACTGGTATTCACTTATGTTACGGAGCAACCAAACTAAGAGGCCAGATTTAAGGGATAACTTTCTCTTATTTTTCTCTTTTAGTAACGTCCTTCAAAAATTATCACTACTCAGGTGATATGCCCTTTTGCAGGTGAAGTAAAGGCCTGGAAGGTACTTATATTTATTCTGGGCTTGTGATGCACTTTTTCCATTTTTCACCTTACCTGAGAAAGATTGTAGATGTGAGTAACTGGCCTGTGTGGGTAGCATCAAGTCCTGGGTGCAGTTTGGACAGTGGGAGGTCTAAGGTGGACGTGTAGGAAAATGCTGGCTGTGAGGCTGGAGCCTGCAGTCAGGGCAAGGGGGCTGAGAGCCATGTGACTGATGGACTGAAGAGCAAGGGCACATCCAGATGCCGGGAGAGCAGGGGAAGTCAGGCAGGGGCAGGTTGCAGGGGACATGGCATGTCAGATCAACATTTAAGAGAATGAGCTGGTGAATAGCCTAGAAGAAGAGTTTGGAGCTCAGAGAGAGGTAGGAAATTGGAGGGGGTTGTGAGCAAACCTAGTGCAATGTCTGAACACAGAAGCAGTGGAAGGAGAATCTGTTATCAGAAAGGTAAGTGGTCACTGATGCTAATGCCACAGGGAGGCCCAGGGGTCACCAGCCCTGAGTCAAAGTGTTCCTCTATTGGTGGTTACTTTGGTTTCTCATACTTTAGCACCTAATACAAGAGTTTCTCTGCTCATCTGTTCCTGCAGTCTGATGCAGTTCACTCAACTAGCATGGACCATGAGGGATTCTGCTTTCTTGACTTTCTGTCATTTCAAGTTGAAAACCAATAAAATGCTGATGCTAAAAAATGAAGTATTTGTTGGTCCTGTGATCTTAGCACAACTATTTTTGTTTGAATTACCTTTCCCACATAAAATAAATTTTTCATTTTTGCAGTCATATATTACTTTTTACATTTCTTTTCTCATTTAAAAATTTTACATATTTTATCCAGAGTGCTACATAATCTCCATAAATAATTTTTAATGACTTCATATTATCATATTGGGTGGTATATATTATTAGTTGAACGTTCTAGTATTGGCTGTTTACTTTCTTTTTTTTCCTGTTTGCAATTGTAGATATTACTTTAAACATCTAATGATTTTCTTTTTCATTCCTGTTAAATATGTTTTAGAATACATTTTTTATTTGTGTTTATTAAGTTAATATGTAAAGGGGCATAGACATTTATATTTCTTATGATACCATTGAAATTTATAAAAGTTCTCAAACATGCAAAAGTAGGGACAATAGTTTAATGAACTGTCATTTGTCCATTACCAGCTTCAGTTACTACATCATGCCTGATTTTGTTTCACCGCCATCTCCTTATCTCCAGATTGCTTTGAGGGAAATTTGGACTTTATATCATATCATCTGAAAGATGACAATAAATGTTAATACCATTTACCCAGTTGATTCTCAGAACAGTTTACCAGTTTCTAACACCCCTAGGAGTTCATGAAACACTGGTTTCTCAGTTGTCCTGAAAGATTTCCTATTGTTGTTAGCTCTAAAAGTTTTTAGGTCTAAAGTGGATTGTCAGGTGGCTTTCGTTTACTTTTCTCTGATGACTGGTGAAGATAAACATGGTATGATTGTTTATAAATTTGATTTCTTTGCCCATTTATGTTGGAGTTGGTGGTGGGTTTTTAAGCCCTAGCCTAACCAAGCCATGAGAGCCAGCCTCTTTCTAATTCAGCTGCCAGACTTCCAGACTGGGGTAATCTCAGCTGTTTCTTACTGTTCAGAAGAGCTGAAGTTTTGAAAAAGTACTTGTGAAGGGAATTTCTGTAAATCAGATTCTGTCTTTGCTGTTGACTTGCCTCATAGGAAAAGAGATAGATAGCACTCTCAGTGGGCACCCTCAAGATAACTTACTGCAAAGGGCAGAGTCAAGTAGGTCGTCCTTCAGCATTAGCATTGTGACCAGCTAGCAGGGGTACTTGCTCTGGAGGGGCGACTTGGTTTGTGGTCATTCCACAGTAGTGTTGTGCTGATAACCATATAGGAGCTCCTCAGTCAGCTCTTCTAGATACCCCGGTGCTTTGCTAACTTGATGACATACTGCCTTCCATTGTTCATAGACATCCTCATCATGTGTAGAGCAGATTAAAGGCCTTCTCTCTCTCTCTCTCTCTCTTTTTTTTTAAAGATTTTACTTTTAATCTCCACACCCAGTGTGGGGCTTGAAGTAAAGATCCCAAGACCAAGAGTCACATGCTGTACTGACTGAGCCAACGAGGTGCCCCAAAGCCTTCTCTGTAATATGATTGGAGCTAGTGGTCAGTTAGCCAATTTAACAAGTACAAAGGGTGCTGTGTACACACTATAAGTGTTCTGTTTTAATTTACCCACATTAGTGAACAGTTGTTCAACTGTCTTTTGATATAGGCTCTAGGTCTTTGCTTTGAGTTGGCTCCTTTGGTTGGAGTTTTCTGTCTTGTAGAGATTGTACTATGACGCATTATTGCCCTGCAGTTTCCCTTGGCAAGTACAAATGAGAAGGCCAGATTTTGTGATTCTTCTATAATTTACTCAGTTCCTTGCTTTAATAGTAATTTGTAAATGTTATCTGCCTTTATTTGGTCTTCCCTAAAGTATCTAATTTAGTTATCCTGGGGAAATAATATCTGTTTCACATTCACATTTTGACCATTTATGTAGAGCTTAAATTATTAGGTAATTACAATAAGTACAACTTGGAAATGTTCCCAACTGACTTGGGTAAGGACTTCTCTCCTTGGTAGGAGCAGAGGTGAGCACGAGCTGCAGGAGAGGGCTCTCCTGGTCATGTGGTATGGGTGTCCCTTGGTGTGACCTACTGAGGGGAATGCAGATTTAGATCGTCTAAGGGATCTTTTAAAGTCAGCTTACTAGTTTCTACTATCCTACAGTTCATAGTTACAGTTGCCTAATTGAAAACTTTTAACTTTCAAGGCTATGAAAGTAAGTATTACAGTTCACCAATTTTGAGATTTCAACATTGTGTAAAAGTTTGTCGACTTCCAGTGCTGTTACCTGTACTTGATCAGCCCTTAGGTTTATAATGTTCTCATTCTACTCCTCTGTGGCTTTGGGTTTTTTTCTCTCCTATCCTTCTCCGTCTGTTTGAGGCATTAGTGGTTATTGAGTGCACACTTTGTAGCCCAATGCCTGGGTTTGCATGCCCTTAACAGCCTCTAACCCCTGTGTGCCTTACTTTTGCCCATTGGTAAAATGGGGATAATAATAAACTCAATTCACAAGGATATTGTGAGGATTAAGTGAGTCAGTACACGTAAATGCTTGTAGTACTGTAAATGCTTAGAGTAATAAGGACTTATAAATCTTATTTTTCTGTTGGTTTTCATCTACATGTATACATTACTGTTGGATTAGTTTCTAGCTCCCGTAGGACTGAATTGTTAAGGGAACAGCGGGTCAGGGAGGAAAGTTAATGTTATTTATATTTGAGTAATTTTTAAAGCTAATTAGCTGTGAGACAATATAGCTGTGAAGTACAGAAGATGTTCTCTTTGCTTAGTGATACATTTCCAGTTGTAAACTTTAATGATGCAAATTAAATATTAAATGTGTTTAAAGTTTGCTTTTTAGAAGTTTTTCCCTCTAAGTATTTTCCCCCATAAGGATATGATTAAAAATGAAGAGCGAATTGTATTAGCAGATTTAAGGTTTAATTTAAAAATGGTTTCCATGAATATCAAGAAACTAATTAGCTTTCAAATGGGTTTTACACTTTTAGCTTTAGGTACAGATTCTTGGCTCTCGCCTTGTCTGTAGGCTCTCTGTCTCTCCCACAATCTCCCCCATCTACTTGTCATACTAATGAGCATGATGTGGAAGGCAGAAGTGCACATTGGAAGCTGGAGCTTACAGCTTCATTAGGATCCTGCTGTTTGCAGTGGTTGGGGCTTTGGACGTTGGAAGGTTGAGCACCTTGATTTCCTCTTGGTATAGTCTTAGAAACTGTCACCTGAGCCTTTGGTGGAGGAGAGCTGGGGAGCAACCCCTCAGCCACCCCACATACCTCTCCAGAGGAAGACAGCAGGAGGGATGCACATGCAGGGAGATGTGGCCTTTACCATTCTCAGGACACACTCTTTCTGAGAGAATGTTGGACTTAAACTGCTCCTTACGATGTCTGCTTTTTTGCTTCCTTTTTTAGGACTTTATGGACAACAGCCTGTCAACCAAGTCATCATTCGGGAGCGGTATCGAGACAGCGACAGTGATCTGGCACTGGGCATGCTGGCTGGGGCAGCCACGGGCATGGCCTTAGGGTCTCTGTTCTGGGTCTTCTAGAATCCTTCAGATCTGGATGTGCATAGCTTCTGATGCCCTGTGTGCAATACTATAATTTGCAGGGTGTTTTCTGTTGGTGATAAATGTTTTTAATAATAGTTTGAATGGTTCTTTTGAAAGTGGTGACATCATAGTTATAACTAATCCATACACGTACTGTAGAGAAGGCTTCTGATTTCTCTTTATCTAAAACATGACTCTGGGGCACTGGCTCATTCCAGGAGTTTGTTTATAGAACTCTCGGAATACCTTATTTTGAACATACCTGTTTTGAAAGGCATTTTCTTTTCAGTTAGGTGTAGTGTTTAAGGGACAGTTTACTTTAGTGTTATGTTAATAGTATGGTGATGTATGAGTGAGTTATGTGGCAAGGAGAACTGCAGCTTCTTTCTGTTTAATATCAAACTTTCAAGCCTCAGATCAGAACTGGCTGCATGTAACTTCAGGAATTATGAGCTGGTAAGCTCTCAGGAACTTCCCTGAGGCAGTGGGGTTGGTATTCCCACAATCTATGGGGCCAGTGACTGCTCAGGATGATGGGGGAGGGGCAGCCCTCCCTCCCCCTCCTCCCCCTTAAAATGATGCTTCTTCATTTTATTCTTTGTTTTCTTGGTAGTGATACTTGGAAAATATCCCACATTAGGAATTGACTTGAGCCTCAAAGTTTTAGGGCTTTATCCTTTAAAACTTGAAGAAAGCAAAACAGTTACAAGTATGTGGAGATAGGTTTGCTTTATTCAGAGATGTTATGTTTTTAGTGTCTGCTTTGAGTATTTTTATTGCCACCTCAGCCTACTTATAGCTTATTTTTCTACCTGTTGAGAAAGTGCTATTAGAAGAATGGTGAGGAAAATGGAATGAGAGCCATAGTTACAGTGTTACTGTGTTAGGCCTCCAGAGACTGCACTGTGCACAGGATGCTCTTTTCCATTTTTCTGAAGGCTGTTAAAAAGCAGGTGTCCTGTTTTGTGCAGGACTGGGGCACATGGAGCCCTGGTGGTGGCGTAGTGCGGGCTCTTGGACCATGGCTGTGGGGGAGACTCAGGTTAGAGATGGGAAATGAGGCCTAAGGACTTGAATGACTTGTTGTCAAGATATTAGTCAACCTGACCAGGGCGCCAGCTTTGTTTTTATTCCTGACTCAGGTGTCACAGAGAAGCTTAAAACATTTAATTTTGAGCCCCAGCTATGTGTGAAGCTCTGGAAAACCCATAATCCTGCACTTCTATTATTTATGTGAACTTTTAAAGCTTCTAATTAGTCCAGTTTTCTATCCTGCATGCTTTAAAAAATGTACTTCTACCAAGGCAATTTAGCCCAGTAATAGTCCCTGTCCTCGCACTCCATGTGGCCCTGTTTCCACAAAATACGCTCTTAGTGGCACAGAATGTTTTTATTTTCTGTGGCCAGTTACTTACATAGCTCATTTGTTTTACTGGTCAACTGATTCCATCTCTGAGCGGACTTAAATAGATTTCCATATGAAGCCATCTGCTAAGCGACCTTTACTGAATGATTCTGGTGAACCTGCTGCCCTGTAGTCTGTATCTAGCTGAAAGGAGGTGCACTTGACTGTCACCTCTTTGGATATTTGGGATGGTAGAAAATTGCCACATGATGTGTGACAACACTGGTTTTGATGGTTAAAAATGTTGCTTTTATGATTTTATATCCTATATAGTAAGAATGGCTTTGTTGAGATTGTAGTCATTACTAGAGCTGGATGCTTTACTAATAAAATATTAAACAGTTTTAATGTTGCATTGGGGTATTAATTTTGAACTTGGAGTTACTGGAACCACAGACTACTAAGTTATGTCCCTGAAATGCACAGGAAGCAGAGTCCACCCACTGACAGAAGGGGAGGTGTGAATTGAAGCTTGAGCACATGCACCCTGTTGGCCCACCCGATTGGGCAGACATAGTTGAGTCTGGAAATTCACTGTTGCCAGTGACTTGATGCTGATATGAAATGCATAGTAGTTATAAAGATGGGCTGAGATACTTCATTTCCCTGGTCCAACTTCCAAAGATGTTAACTCTGTGATCACCTCAATTTAGGTAATCCTAAATCAACAAGTTAGATGAGGTGGAAGGAACTTGTTCAGGTGTGAGTAAGCGTTTCGCTTTCATATGTACTTCTGTATAATGTACCTGGAAGAAGTTGGCCACTGACATCGCACACATGCCAATCCGGTTGTTCTTTTAATTCCTGGAGTGCACTTCAGGGTCATAGTAAAGAGAAGGGAGAGACCAGTGGCTGTGTTTCAGATGATCATCCTGAAACAGGCCAGGCCAGGCCCCAAGACCTGGATCATAAGGAGACGTTCCTATGTTTGAGACAAATGTCCCAACTTTATTTTCTACATAAGTTACAATCCTGTTTCATTTTTCTTTCTCCTTCCCAAGTTTATGTAGACACAGGCTTGGAATGCAGGTCCATTTTTTCCCCCTAGAATTGATCTATTTTCTGATTGCTTCCCTGTCTCTCATATTCTCTTGTGTCCACAGAACCTGTTTTTCCCTATATATGCAAATTGTATGTTTATAAGTGAAAATGTTAATACATTAAATGATTAACCATAAAGCGTGTTTCATTGTGGCTTTTATTTTTTTTTAATTTATTTAAACTAAAAATTAAAACACAGCTTACCCCATTTCTCCCACCACCCACCCCCCACTTTGGCAACACCAATCTTTTTTTTTCGGTTATTTTACAGTAATATACTGTCAGCTATTTCTGCTGCATCATGGGCAATAAGAATGGCACTGAGAATGCCCTAAATGCTGGGGAATGCGTTACCACATCAGAATACAATGACTCATTAAAGTCTTGCAGTAACTGTAAGGCAGGTATCATCCAGGCTATACTGGATGAAACTGAGGCTCAGAAGTTAAATACTTGTCTCAGGAGCACACAGGTAGTAAGTGAAATGGGTTTGTATCTGATACTAAAGCACATTCTTTCTCTCTGCTGCGCGCATATAAATAAGGTATTTCCACACGAACATAAGAATGGCATGTGCAGTAATTCTAAGAATTAGAAAACTGACGGTATCATCATCCTCAACCAGATCCACTTGGCAGTGTGGGTTCAGTAACTTCTCCAATATTTTGGGGTGCATGATTTTGTGTTTTTTGTTTTTAAAAACAATTTTCTTTAGATCCTGAATTACCTTGGTTTCCTCTGGACTAGTTTTTCTGTTTACCTCACCTATTGCAGACTTTGATTAAATGGTCATACATGGTTGCATGTTATAAAGATGAAGAATCTCATACCAGAAGCCCTGGGTCTCTTGGTTTCACCTCTTTAGAGAAGAATCCTCCAGAATTTTGCCTGGAGACAATTTCTGGATGTGGAGGAGGGTAGACACTCCATACAGACCACAGCCCTTCCCCTTTCCAGCCTGACTTTGTCCCCATCTACTGCCAGGCTGACCCCTGCTACTTCCAGCTCTTTTTAAAACTTTTTTTTTTTTTTTAATAGGCTATACGTATACATAGCTCCAGAATTTTTTAAAAAAATGAGAGATTCAGTAAGGGGTTTTCCCACCTGCCCATTTCCTACTCTCTCTTTGCTTAACCACGACCACTACTGGTTTATCCTTCATGAGATCCTTCATGCATGTATAAGCTAGTACAAAGATATTTTTCTCCCCTTTTTACATAAAGGGTGGTGTATACACCCATGGTACTCAGACTTTTTAGACTCAGGATCCTTTTATGCTGTTAAATTTTTAGAGGCCTCCAAAGAGCTTTTTATTTTTAAAAAGATTTTAATTATTTGAGAGAGAGCGAGTGAGTGAGAGAGCAGGAGCAGAGGCAGAGGCAGACTTCCCACGTGACAGGGAGCCTGATGGGAGTGGGGTGGGGTCTGATCCAGGGACCCCAGGATCATGACCTGAGCCAAAGGCAGATGCTTAACCGGCTGAGCCACCCAGGCGCCCCACAAAGAGCTTTTTATTTTTATGTTTTTAAAGATTTTATTTTTTTGTTAGAGAACAAGTGGTGGAGAGGGGCAGAGTGAGGGAGAGAGAGAGAAGCCGACTCCCTGCTGAGCAGGAAGCCTGAGGTGGGGCTTGATCCCAGGACCCAGAGATCATGACCTGAGCTGAAGGCAGATGGCAGAAGCTAGATGCTTAACCAACTGAGTCACCCAGGTGCCCCACCCCCCAAAAGACCTTTTTAAATGTGAGTTATATTTATCATATTATAAAATTCAGAAACTAAAAACTTAAAAAAGATAAACCTATTGTGACATTTTAAACCTAGAATTTATAAAAAATACTTTAAAACAAAAATCAGTGAGGCAAAGCGTTTTCACATTTGAAAGAATGTTAGCATATGGTTTAATAGAAAACAGCTGGTTCTCCTGCTTCTGCATTCAGTCTATTGTGATTTGTTTTTTAGCTGAGAAATAGAAGGAAATCTGGCTGCACATAGACATGTAGTTGGAAAGGGAGGACCTAGCAGACCCCCTGAAAGGATCTTGGGCACTCTCAGGGGTCCTTGGATCATACCTTGAAAATCGCTGATGTCTGCTGTTCTATACTTCATTTTTTCCCCCACATAACAGGTCTGAGGTATTTCCGTATCAGCACATAAAAGAACTTCCTCAAAAAAAAAAAAAAAACTTCCTCATTCTCTTATTTATCCTTTAATTTAGTCCAGTACCCATTTGACTTTTGCTATTGCTAATATCATGAAGGATATTGTACAAAAGTTACTCATCCCAGTGTGGGGCTCTTGAAGGGGTTGTGTTCTTGTTAGCTATGTGGAACTAGTGGATGACAGGCTTCCCTGGAGCATAATTGTCCAAAGCTGTTACCTTAGTCTACACCCGACGGATCACACCAAGACCTGGAAGTGAAAGTCGGCATCACTGTATGCAGAGGCTGACTGCTGAGCCACTTCAGGTCTCAGGAGCTGAGTGCCAAAAGCTTTACTGTTTAAGTCCCACTCCTGTGGTTTGAATAGGAAGGGGAGACTTGTGCCCCAGGCTGTCATTCAGGGACCACAATGGCTTCCATCTGGTTGTCTTGGAGTCCTTCCATGGATGCTTCTACATCCCGCTGGAAGAGAAAGATGGTGAAGATAGACCCATTCCTCAGCTTGGCAGTGATGCTCAACGTTTTCACAGTCCAGTGGTAAGAATCACATGGCCCTGGCTACAGGGCGTAGTCCAAGTTCAGGAAGAAGCTGCCCTGACTGCAGTTCCTGATGAACATACAGTAAATGGCAGATAATAATGGCCAACTATCCTAGACACTCAATGGAAATCAGTTTCTATTAACCCTTACTTGCAAGATATTTACGGATTAGTACAGTAGGTGTTTGCAAATTACATGTAAATTACTGGTTCACACAACACAAATGCTATTTGGTCACAGATTTTTTTGTTCTTGTTCAGTTATTTCTTTCCCTACTTACCAACTGATGGGCAGATTTGGACCTAGAGAAGGACAGTCACGCTTTCCAGCAACGGATGTAGTCATTTCATCTATTTGTTAAACTAATTCATCCCATCAGGTATTTACTGGGCATTGTGGCGGATTATATCACTGCCCCTGATTGCACTCCTCTCCCTTCCCTGAGAGTTATACATTGTTGCCTGCTTCTGTGTGACTTACTGTGTCTCCTCAGCCGCTGGGAGGAACAGACCTCCCTGCCTTACCTGGGTTGTGGTATAGCCTCCCTTGTCCCTTGCCATTCCCACCTGGGCATGAGAGGCAGCTCCTGAGAACTGGGATGAACAGCCTCCACAGGCACCATACCCGCAACACCACCCCACAAGGACCCGGGGCCTCAGCCTCCCCCTGTACCTGGTACACATTCCCTGGGCCCATGAGATGCTCACTCGGCCTCGGACAGGTCCCCGAAAGAACTAGGCGGGGCCCTGCCTAAGGGCCTGCTCAGGAGCACCCAAGGCTCACTGCCCGCTGGGGGATGACCCTGCTGAAGGAATGTCTTCTGGATGACGAGGGCTCAGGGGAGGTGCCTCTGACCTCATTTACCACTGGCCAAGCAGAGGAACAGCCAGAGAACTGTGCAAAGCCATGGTTACCACCGTCTCTGCTATAAACAGGTCTCGACTGAGTCGCCCCAGCTCTGTGAGTGGCGGTACCCCATGCCAAAGGGTCTGCGAGGGAAGCCTGGTCACCAGGGCAGGAAGGTGAGTGCCTGTGCCGTGGGGACCAGGAAAGAGAGCTCTCGAGAGAGAAGGGCCCAGCTATCTCCTCTTCCCCCTCTCAACCTCGTCCCTGAGCCTCAGCAACCTCATCCTTAAAATGGGGACATGACAGCAGGTGCCCCAGAGGGGTGCTGAGGAGTATAGTTAACACATATGAGACACGCTTAGACTGCCGCGCTCAGAGAGAGCACCCCGTGTGCTGCTCGTAGGGTCATCCTACAGGCCAGGATACTGCAGCACAGAGGTCACACTGGGGCAGGCTCCTGCAGCTGTCCCTTCTCCCAGATGCGGCTCCCAGCATGCACTCAGCACCTGCTGTGGAGGTAGGGGCTCCACAGTCATGGAACTGGGCCATCTGTGAGGGAGGGGCATCAAGTGCCCTGAGCTGAAGCCTTGGACTGTTTCGAATGGTCAGGATTTCCAGACCACACTATGAAGGGAGCGAACCCCTAGTGCCACACACTGGGAAAGGCCTCTGGACAAGTAGCTAAGTCCTTGGCACCACGGAGGGGCTTGCCATGCCTCATGGGATTCAGGCGGAACTCCCTCCCAGCCATGGACTGGACTGGACTGGGCCTCCCTTAATTTCATCTGTGGTGTGCTTTTGGACTCTGGTCCTTTATACTCAGTGTCCCCCCCCCCCCCCCGGACACACTCCTTGCCCCAGTGTCCCCCTCCCACTCCTTTGTACTTGCTCTCCCCCCATGGACACACTCCCTGCCCCAGTGCCCCCCCCACTCCTTTGAACTTGCTCTCCCCCGCCATGGACACTGTTCCCTGCCCCAGTGTCCCTCCCCACTCCTTTGTACTTGCTGCCCCCCTCCATGGACCAGTGCCATTCCACTTCCCACCCCACTTTGCACCCCTCCCAGCACACATCTGCTCCCAGCTCATCCTTTAAATCTCAAAGTAGCACCTTCTCAGGAAGTCTTCCCTGATCTTCAAGACAGGCCTCTCATTTCTTTTATTGTGCCTTCTTTTTCTCTGAGCTCCTCTTTGGCTTTTCCTTTTATACATGCATATTTGTATAATTTTTCTGTCATGGCTGTCAGGGAATCTCATTCTTTTGCATGTAGCTGTCCAGTTTCCCCAACACCATTTAATTAAAAATTAATTTTTGAAAGAGAGAGAGCAAGCGTGAGCAGGGGGAGGGGCAGAGAAGCAGACTCCCTGCTGAGTGCAGAGCCTGAGGCAGGGCTCCATCTCACGACCCTGAGAGCATGACCTGAGCAGAAACCAAAAGTCGGATGCTCAACCAACTGAGCCACCCAGGCACCCCCCCAACACCATTAATTGAAGATGCTATTCATTCCCCATAGTATATTCTTGTCTCCATTATTATAAATTAATTGCCCATATATACTTGGTTTATTTCTGGGCTCTTTTTTCTGTTCCTTTGATCTATGTATCTGTTTTTATGCCAGTACCACACTGTTTTGACTAAAGTAGCTTTGTAGTCTACATTTGGCTCTTGAACAACATGGATTTGAACTTACATACAGATTTTTTTTACAGTAGAGTACTGTAAATGTATTTTCTCTTCCTTATGAGTTCTGAAATAATATTTTCTTTTCTCTAGCTTACTTTATTGTAAGAATACAGCCTGTAGGGCACCTGGGTGGCTCAGTTAGTTAAGCGACTGCCTTCGGCTCAGGTCATGATCCTGGAGTCCCGGGATCGAGTCCCACATCGGGCTCCCTGCTCAGCGGGGAGTCTGCTTCTCCCTCTGACCCTCTTCCCTCTCGTGCTCTCTATCTTTCATTCTCTCTCTCTCGAATAAATAAAAATAAAATCTTTAAAAAAAAAAAGGATACAGCCTGTAATACATATAGCATACAAAATATGTGTTAATTAACTGTTTATGTTATTGGTAAGGCTTCTCAGTAGGCTATTAGTACTTAAGTTTGGGGGGAGTTAAAATTTATACGAGGATTTTTGACTACATGGGAGGTTGGTGCCCCTAACCTCCACATTGTTCAAGAGTCAACTATAGTTCAAAATCAAACAGTGTGATTCCTCCAGCTTTGTTCTAATTGTTTTGGCTATTCTTGGTCTTTTGTGGTTCCATATTAATTTTAGAGTTATTAGTTTTAGTTATGTGAAAAACAGAATTGGAATTTTGATAAGGATTTCTTTGAATCTGTAGATTGCTTTGGGTAGTATAGACATTTTAACAATATTAATTCTTCCAGTCCATGAACACGGAATTTCATTCCACTATCTTTCATCAATGTCTTAGAGTTTTCAGTGTACAGGTCTTTCACCTTCTTGGTTAAATTTATACCTAGGAATTTTATGCTTTATGATGCAATTGTAAATGAGATTGTTTTCTTGATTTCTCTTTCTGATAGTTTGTTATTAGTGTATAGAAACACAACAGATATTTGTATATTAATTTTGTATCCTGCAACTTTACTGAATTTATTTATTAATTCTAACAGTTTTTTTTAAAAATTTGGTGAAGTCTTTAGGGTTTTCTATATAAAGTATAATGTCATCAACAAATAGTGACAATTTTAATTTTTCCTTTCCATTTTGTATACGTTTATTGTTTTTTCTTACCTAAATGATGTGGCTTAGACTTCAAGTATTGTGTTGAATAAAAGTGGTGACAGTGAGCATTATTTGTTTTGCTCCTGATCTTAGAGGAAAAGTTTTCAGTTTTTATCATTGAGTATGATGTTTGCTGTGGGTTTGTTATATATGGCCTTTATTATGTTGAGGTTTGTTCCCTCTATACCCACTTTATTGAGAGTTTTTATCATAAATGGGTGTTGAATTTTGTCAAATGCTTTTTCTGCATCTTTTGAGATGATCATAAGTTTTAGCTTTCATTTTGTTAATGTCTTGTGTCAAATTGATTGATTTGCAGATGTTGAACCATCCTTGCATCCCTGAAATGAATCCCACTTGATTGTAGTGTATGATCCTTTTAATGTATACTCGAATTTGGTTTGTTAATACTTTGTTGAAGATGTTTGCATCTATGTTCGTCAGGGATATTGGCCTATAATTTTCTTTTTTTGTGGTGTTCCTGTCTGCTTGTAGTGTTAGGGTAATGCTGACTTTGTGAAATGAGTTTGGAAGCATTTACTCCTCTTTAATTTTTTGAAAGTTTGAGAAGGATAGGTATTAAATCTCCTTTGAATGTTTGGGGGGATTCACCAGTGAAACCATCTGATCCTGAACTTTTGTTTGTTGGGCCTTTTTTGATTTACTAGTAATCAGTCTATTCAGATTTTCTATTTCTTCATGAGTCAGTCTTGGAAGATTATAACTTTTAAAGAATTTATCCATTTCTTCTAAATTGTCCAATTTGTTGGCATATAATTATTCATAGTAGTCTGTTATGATCCTTTGGATCAGTGGTGTCAGTTGTAACGTCTCTTTCATTCCTGATTTTATTTGAGCCTTTTCTCTCTCTCTCTCTCTTTTTTGTGAGTCTACCTAAAGGTTTGTCAATTTTGTTTCTATTTTCAGAGAACCACCTCTTAGTTTCATTGATCTTTTCTACTGTTAGTCTCTATTTCATTGATTTCCACTCTGAGTTTTATTATTATTTTCCTTCTACTAACTTGGGGAATCGTGTTTTCTTCTAGTTGCTTTAGATGTAAAGTTAAATTATTTACTTGAAATTTTTAATTTTGGTCTGACTAGATTTTAGTTCTTTTATCTCTGCAGTAAGGGATCCTCTAGTGTCCTGTAGGCTTTATTTCAAGCCCAATTAGAATCCTTCTAATTGTTATTTTATTTTTTTAAAATTTTTTGTTTAAATTCAATTTTTTATTATGTTCAGTTACCAGCATATAGTTCATCGTTAGTTTTGATGTAGTGTTCAATGATTCATTAGTTGCATATATCACCCAGTGCTCATCAACACAACACAACATAAGGAGTGCCCCCCTTAATAACATATAGTATATTATTAGTTTCAGGGGTAGAATTTAGTGACTCATCTGTTGCATATAACACCCAGTGCTCATTATATTAAGTGCCCTCCTTAATGCCCATCACCCAGTTACCCCAGCCCACCACCCATCTCCCCTCCAGCACCCTCAGTTTGTTTCCTACAGTTAAGAGTCTCTCATGGTTTGCATCCCTCTCTTTTTTCATCTTATTTTATTTTTCCTTCCCTTGCCCTATGTTCATCTGTTTTCTTTCTTAAATTCCACACATGAGTGAAATCATATGGTTTTTTTCTTTCTCTGGTTGACTTATTCACTTAGCATAATAGTCAATGACTTTCCATCCACGTCATTGCAAATGGCAAGATTTCATCCTTTTTGATGGCTGAGAAATATTCCTTTGTGTGTGTGTATATATATATTATATATATGTATATAATATATATATTACATCTTTTTTATCAATTCAACTGTCGATAGATATCTGGGCTTATGTGGACATTGCTGCTATAAACATTGGGGTGCATGCGCCCCTGAAATCACTATATTTGTATCCTTTGGGTAAATACCCAGTAGTGCAAATCCTCAGTCATAGGGTAGCTCTATTTTTAACTTTTTGAGGAAACTCTATAGCGTTTTCCAGAGTGGCTGCACTAGTTTGCATTCCCACCAAGAGTATAAGAGTGTTTCCCTTGCTCTGCATACTCGCCATCTGTTTTTTCCTGATTTGTTCATTTTAGCTATTCTGACTGGTGGGAGGTGGTATCTCATTGTGGTTTTGATTTGTATTTCCCTAATGCCTGGTGATGTTGAGAATTTTTCCAGGTGTCTGTTGGCCATTTGTATGTCTTCTTTGGAGAAATGTCTGTTTATGCCATTTCTTGACTGGATTTCTTGTTTTTTTGGGTGTTGAGTTTGGTAAGTTCTTTTTGGATGTTGGGTACTAGCCCTTTATCTGATATGTTATTTGCAAATATTTTCTCCCATTCTGTAAGTTGTCTTTTAGTTTTGTCAACTGTTTTCCTTTGCTGTGCAAAGTTTTTTTATTGATGAAGTCCCAATAATTCATTTTTGGTTTTGTTTCTCTTGCCTTTTGAGACGTGTGTAGCAAGAAGTTGCTGCAGCAGAGGTCAGAGAGGTTGCTGCCTGTGTTCTTCTCTAGGATTTTGATGGAGTCCTGTCTCACATCGAAGTCCTTCATCCATTTTGAGTTGATTTTTGTGTACAGTGTAAGAAAGTGGTCCAGTTTCATTTTCCTGCATGTTCCTGTCCAATTTTCCCAACACCATTTGTTGAAGAGACTGTCTTTTTTTCCATCGGATAATTCTTCCTGCTTTGTTGAAGATTAATTGAGCATAGAGTTGAAGATCCATTTCTGGGTTCTCTGTTCTATTCCATTGATCTATGTGTCAGTTTTTGTGCCAGTACCATACTTTCTTGATGATTACAGCTTCGTAATACAGCTTGAAGTCCAGAGTTGTGATGCCTCCAGCTTTGGTTTTCTTTTTTGGGATTGCTTTGACTATTTGGGTGTCTTTGTGGTTCCATACAAATTTTAGGATTGTTTGTTCCTGCTCTGTGAAAATGTTAATGGTACTTTGATAGGGATTGCCCTGAAAGTGTAGATTGCTTTGGATAGCATAGACATTTTAACAATATTTGTTCTTCCAATCCATGAGTGTGGATGTTTTTCCATTTCTTTGTGTCTTCCTTAACTTGTTTCATAAGTGTTCTATAGTTTTCAGAGTACAGATCTTTTACTGCTATGATTAGATTTACTCCTAGGTATCTTATGGTTTTTGGTGCAATTGTAAATGGGATTGATTCCTTTATTTCTCTTTCTGTTGCTTCATTATTGGTGTATAGAAATGCAGCAGACAAAAGTGCATTGATTTTATATCGAGGGACTTTGCAGAATTCATGTATCAGTTCTAACAATTTTGGGGTTGGGTTTTCTAGATAGAGTATCATGTCATCTGTGAAGAGTGAAAGTTTGTCTTCTTTGCAGATTTGGATACCTTTTATCTTTTTGTTGTCTGATGGCTGAGGCTGGGACTTCCAGTACTATGTTGAACAACAATGGTGAGAGTGGACATACCTGTGGTGTTCCTGACCTTAGTGGAAAAACTCTCAGTTCTTCCCTGTTGAGGATGATATTCACTATGGGTCTTTTGTATATGGCTTTTATGATGTTGAGGTATGTTCCCTCTATCCCTATATGGTGGAGGGTTTTTATCAAGAAGGGATACTATATTTTATCAAATACTTTTTCTGCATCAATTGAGAGGATCATATGGTTCTTGTCCTTTCTTTTGTTGATGTGATGTATCACATTGATTGATTCGTGAATGTTGAACCACCCTTGCAGCCAGGAATAAATCCCACTTGCTCATAGTGAATAATCCTTTTAATATACTGTTGGATCTTATTGGCTAGTACCTTGGTGAGAATTTTGGCATCCATATTCATCAGGATCTTGTTCTACAATTCTCCTTTTTAGTGGGGTCTTTGTCTGGTTTTGGGATCAAGGTAATGCTGACCTCATAGAATGAGTTTGGATGTTTTCCTTCCATTTCTATTTTCTGAAACAGCTTCAGAAGAATAGGTATTAATTTGTTTTTAAATGTTTGGTTGATTTCCCCTGGGAAGCCATTCAGCCTTGGACTCTTGTTTGTTGGGAGATTTTTGATTACTGATTCAATTTCTTTGCTGTTTATGGGTCTGTTCAGGTTTTCTGTGTCTTCCTTTTTCAGTATTGGTAGTTTATATGTTTGTAGGGATGCATCCATTTCTTCCAGATTGCCTAATTTCTTGGCATTTAATTGCTCATAATATTCTCTTATAATTGCTTGTATTTCTGTGGTGTTGGTTGAGATCTCTCCTCTTTTATTCATGATTTTATTAATTTGGGTCCTTTCTCTTTTCTTTTTGATAAGCCTGGCTAGGGGTTTATCAATCTTAATAATCCTTTCAAAGAACCAGCTCCTTGTTTCATTGATCTCTTTTACTGTTTTTTTTTTTTTTTCATTTCTGTGTCATTGATTTCTGCTCTGATCTTTCTTATTTTTCTTCTCCTGCTGGATTTAGGCCTTATTTTGCTGTTCTTTTTCCAGCTTCTTTAGGTGTAAGGTTAGGTTATGTATTTGAGACTTTTCTTGCTTCTTGAGGAAGGACTATATTGCCATTACTTCCCTCTTAAGAGCACCTTGCTGCATCCCAAAGATTTTAAACTGTCATGTTTTCATTTTCATTTGTCTCTATGTATATTTTAATTCTTCTTTAATTTTCTGGTTGATCCATTCATTCTTTAGTGGGACTTTCTTTAACTTCCATGTGTTTATGTTCCTTCTAAATTTCTTCTTATCATTGACTTCAAGTTTCATAGCATTGTGGTTTGAAAGCATGAATACTATTATCTCAATCTTTTTGTACCAGTTGAGACCTGATTTGTGACCCAGTATGTGATCTATTCTGGAGAATGTTCCATATGGACTCAAGAAGAAGGTATATCCTGTTGCTTTAGGATGGAATGCTCCTTATCTATCTGTGAGGTCCATCTAGTCCAGTGTGCCACTCAAAGCCCTTGTTTCCCTATCGATCTTCTGCTTAGATGATCTGTCCATTGCTGTGAGTGAGGTGTTGAAGTCCCCTAGTATTATTGTATTATTATCAATGTGTTTCTTTAATGTGGTTATTAATTGGTTTATATAATTGGCTGCTCCCAAGTTAGGAGGATACATATTTATAACTGTTAGATCTTCTTGTTGGATAGACCCTTTAAGTATGATATAGTGTTCCTCTTCATCCCTTACTACAGTCTTTGGTTTAAAATCTAATTTGTCTGACATGAGGATTGTTACCCCAGCTTTCTTTTGAGGTCCATTAGCATGATAAATGATTCTCTACCCTCTCACTTTCAATATGGAGATGTCTTTAGGTCTAAAATGAGTCTCAGCCTATGATGGGTCTTGCTTTTTTATCCACTCTGTTACCCTGTGTCTTCTGATTGGAGCATTTAGCCCATTTACATTCAGAGTGACTATTGAAAAATATGAATTTAGTGCCATTGTATTACCTGTGAAGTCCCTGTTTCTGTAGACTGTCTCTGTTTCTGGTGTATGTTACTTTTGGTGTATGTTACTCTCTCTTTGCTTATAGGATCCCCTTTAATATTTCTTGCAGGGCTGGTTTAGTGATCACAAATTATTTTAGTTTCTGTTTGTCCTGGAAGCTCTTTATCTCTCCTTCCATCCTGAATGTCAGCCTTGCTTGATAAAGTATTATTGGCTGCATGTTTTTCTCCTTTAGTACCCTGAATATATCATGCCAGCCCTTTCTGGCCTGCCAGATCTCTGTGGATAGTCCTGCTGCCAGTCTAATGTTTCTACCATTGTAGGAGACTCCTACGGTGTGCACCCACGCTGATCCTCCCGGGTATGGTGGAGGGTGGCCGCGTTTCTGCCCTTTACAGGGCCCCCACATGGAGAGTGGTCACTCTATAGTGCTGCCGTTCGCGGTTATGGCCAACCAAGTTAAGAGCCCCAGTCCCAGTTTCCCTGCTCTAATGCTTGGAACTCTGCCGGCTCAGGCACCCCTGTTCTTTCTTTGTCCCTGGGGATCCTGAGACCACACTGTCCCACCTTGGATTCTGCCCCTCTTTGCCACCTGCTCCTCATGGGAGCAGGCTTTTAAAAGTTCCGATTTTGTGCTCTGGGGCTATAATCACTTTCCGGTAGCTGGCCTACAGAGGCTCCTCCTCCCATCATTTATCATCTTCTGAAATATCCCCTCAGATTCACTTCTCCGCACCTCTTACCTTGCAAAAAGTGGTCACTTTTCTATTTGTAGAATTCCACCAATTCTTTACTTACATCTCAGGTTGAATTCACAGGTGTTAAGAATGATTTGAAAGTTAGCTAGCTAAGTTCAAAGGACCAGATGAAATGAGGTCCCCTACTCTTCCATCATCTTGCCTCCATCCCCTATAATCGCTGTTTTAAATTCTAGGTCAGACATCTTCCTTATATCCATATTGATTAAATCCTTGGCAGTGAGTACTATTTCCTGTTCTTTCTTTTGGGGTGAATTTTTCTATTTTGTCATTTTGTCCAGAAAAGAAAAGAACAAAAGAGAAAACAACTACAACAACAACAGAAAAAACAAACAAACAAACAAAACAACAAAAAACCCCACTAGATCCTGCGTGTGTTTTGGTCTGCTTGTTATAAGGAAATAAATCCCAAAATAAGAAATAAATAAATATATATATATATAATGAAACAGAATGAAAGGAAACAAAAAATAATATGTATATATGTAAACTATACATAAAAATAAGAATAAAAAATAAAAAAAGAATTGAAAAAATAAAGTAACTGAAAAAATAATACTAGAAGACTAAAGAATATAAATACAAAGAATTCATACTGTTTTACCTAAAAGTTGAAGTTTTGCAGCCCTCTGTGATCAGTAAACTTGACAGGATCAAGTTGTGCTGGTCTTCTGCCAGAGGGGCATGTTGGGCTGATTCTCAGGTGGACTTGCCCTAGTGGAAAAATGCCTCCATTGTGCAGAGAGGTGTAATTGGCTCCAGACTCCACTCGGTGGCGCCGGTTTGCTCCCTGTAGGCTTTCCTTCACCCACTGATGGGTGGGATGAATATGGCTGGGCCTTGCTCTCTAGCCCTGGAGCTGAAAATTCGCACTCCCCACTCTTCTGTGAGCCCTCACAGAAAAGCAGTCAATCACTCTTGTCTCCCTGGTTTCCGACAGAACTCTGTGTTCATCCAGACTGTGAATGAACTTTTTTTTTTTTTTTTTTTTAATCTCAGGCATGCAACTGAGTTTAAAACTTCAAATTTTAGGGACTCCTGTGGTTCGGATCCGTGCTGCTCCTCCTAGGGAAGGGGCGGGGATGTCTCCACATGCTTCTGCCTTTTGCTGGACCCCTCCCAGGAAACCAGTCGCACGACCTCGCAGCGGTTCACAGTTTATGGGGACACAGAGCAGAAAGAGCCCCTAGACTCGCTGTTCTCAGCTGGTTTCCCCGCTCCTATGCCTGGGAACTCTGCCTCACTCAGGCACCTCCATTCTTCTTGTGACCCCGGGGATCCTCTGACCACGCTGTCACACATGGGATTCCACCCGCTTCACCACCTGAGCACCTTTAAGCCAGGAGCATCCCTCATTGTAGCAGACTTTTAGAAGTTCTGACTTTGCACTCTGCTGCTTATACTTTGTGGTAGGCTCCTTAAGCAGGCTCCCTCCCCTCCACCACACCCTCAGCGATATCCCACCAGATTCAAGTCTCCATACCTCCTACCTTCGAAACTGTGGTTGCTTTTCTACCGGTTGACTTGCAGCATTTGTTTTCTCATATCTCCGATTGATTTCCTGGGTATTCAGAATGATCTGATAACTATCTAGTTGTATTTGAAGGATGAGACCAACTATCTTAACTCTCCTCGGTCCTAATTATTGTTTTAAATTCCAGTTCACATCTTACTTATGTCTGTATTGATTAAATCTCCAGCTGTTTTTCTTGCTGTTCTTTCTTTTGGGATGAATTCCTCTGTCTTGTCATTTGTCTAGAAGAAAGAAAAAATAAAGGAAGCTGGATCCTAGGTGTGTTTTGGTCTGCTTGTTAAAGAAGCTAGATCCAAAAAATTAAAAAATAATAAATACATAAAAATAATAAAATAAAATTAAAGATAATAAAAATTGTAATAATAAAATTAAATTAAAAGGGAGACCAGATCCTATTTTCCCTGGTCCTGGTCAAGGAAAGAGGAGCAAGAGAGAATGAGTGGAAGTGCGTGCAGGGAATTGCACAAGAAAAACTGTTCCCCAAAGCTGAAGCTTTGCAGTATTCTATGGTCAGAAGGCTTGGTTCTGGCTGGGAGTTTGTGCTGGTCCTCTGAGGGAGGGATCTGTTGCACTGATTCTGAGGTGGACTTGCCCTCCTGGAGATGCACCTGCCGGGCGCAGGGAGCCGGGCGTGGTGTAAGCGGCTCCAGTCTCCACTAGGTGGTGCTGTTTTGCTCCCTGAACTTGGTCAGCGCTGATGGGCAGGGCAAAAATGGCATCACCCAGCTGTCTCGTCACGGAGTGGGAATCGGGGGCCTGCCACTCTTCTGGAAGCCCTCACAGAAGAGCAAACAATCACCTTTCTTGTGTCTCCTGCTTTTGTCAGATCCCTGCCTTCACCGTGCCTGTGCCTGTCTGCCTGCCAGGTGACGTAGTATCCTTGTGTTTTATTTCAGGTGCACGGCTTGGTTTCAAAACTCCAAATTTTAGAGATTTGTGTGGCGCTGACCCACACTGATCCTCTGAGAGACGGTCTCGCTGTGCTGTGGCCATTTGCGGGTTTGTCCCAGAAGTCGGTTGTGTGACCGCGCAGCAGTTCAGATTTATGGTAATACACAGCAGAAAGCCAGCAGCAAGGCTCTCTGCTCTCAGCCAGCATCCCCCTTTCCATGTTAGTGAACGGGGCAGATCAATGGCTCTGGCTGGGTCTTTTGCCCCCTGGAAAGGTCATGCCCCCTCTCCCAGATGCGCTCCAAGCAGGGAACTGCTTCTCCTAGTGTGACCACACCGCTTACTCCCAGGTCTCTGCCCTCCTTTTCCCACTTGAGCACTGCAAAGCCCACCGGCTGTGACTCTGGTAGCGTCTCAGACCTTCGAAACTTCTCTGCTCACTGTCTGCTGTTTATACAAACTTGTGGTAGTTTACCACTCTCCTCTTCCCAGAGGTTTTGGGGAACAGTTTTTCTTGTGCAATTCCCTGCACGCACTTCCACTCATTCTCTCTTGCTCCTCTTTCCGTGACCAGGGCTCCCTCCCCATCACAGCACATGCAGCTCTTTTCTCCCCCAAATCAACTCTCCTACCTTACATGAGATGGTGTTTCTTTTCAGCTCTGGTTGTGCATTTTTACTCTCTCAGTCCTCAGATCAATTTTCTGGGTGTTCAGAATGATTTGATATTTATCTGGCTATGTTCAAGGGAGGAGGCAAGCCTAGCGTCTCCCTACTTCTTCGGCATCTTGACTCCACCCCCTGGGTTCTAGTAAATCTTCTAGGTATGTTTAGTGCACAGGTCTTGGCCTGCTTATTGTTGGATGTGGTTTCAATGGCAGTTGAATTTTCAGAATCTTGGAAGTGATATTTTGTTCTGATTGATTTATCTGGTGTTAATGGGGCTCCTGCTAGCCCATGGTGGTACTTTGTTTAGCAGGGGGTGGGGGGTGGGTAGGGGGTTGTCCAGGTTGAGGGACTGGGGAGAGGAGCCCCAAGTTTCTGGGGACAGAGAAGTTTCTCTGTGTGTTTTTTGGTGGGGTCCATCTGTGCAGGGTTGAGAGCACCTCCTGAGCTGTGCACTTATTGTGTCTGTGGATGTCCCCCAGCTCCCTTGATGTCTTTGGGTCAGAAAGTAGAATCTCAGGTCCATAGAGGGAGGCAAAGAAGTTTTCAGGGCTGGGGCACTAATTGTGGCAGAATGTCTCTTGCTCCTGGTACTCAGCTGCCTCCATGGCTCTCGGCAGGTGGATAGGGTGAGGAGAGGCATCTCAGGCCCATGTTTAGTGTTTCCCCCCAGCAGTATCAGCGTCTCCCAGTCAAGGAGGGGAGTCTGTAACTCAAGGGCACAAAGAGGCTTCTTTGCCTAGGTCATTTGTTGTGGTGGAAGCCTTCTTGTCTGCACTTCCCTGTACCTCATCCCTGCTCCTGGGCCATCTGGTGGGGAGGATAGTCTCAGGCTCCCAGGCATGAAGAGATTTCTTAGACTGGGCTACTTGTTGTAACTGGGCCCCTCTTGCTGGTGCCTCCAAGATACCCCAGTATATCTCAGTTGGGGTTGGAGAGTCAGTGGGGCTCCTGATTGATTCCCTTGCTGGTGGTGTGGGGCTTGCTCGGTGGTGTTGGAAGGATTCCCGTTCCAACTGGAGGAAGCATGAGCCTACCTGTGCCATCTGTCATATGGGGTTGGGGGTTGGGAAAGAAATGCCAGGCCTGGGTTGTCTTCTGTTGGGAGGAGGGATATAAGATTCCCAGTCCGAGTTTGGAGTCCTAAGCTAGTTTTCCTTCCTCTTTCCATCATTCAGAATTCTCCTTCGTTGTTTTTTGTTATTTTTGGGGTCTGTAGTTGTACTCAGTGGGGAGAAGCAGGAAGAAATGGCTCTGTGCCATCTTGTCCAGACTGACAGTTCTCTTGTCTTTTTGTTAAAAATTCGTTTAAAAAGACTTTCAGTGTATTTGACACTTGATGTTACATTAGTTTTAGATGTACAGCATAATGATTCAACTTCTCTATATGTTGTGCTGTGCTCACTGCAAGTGTAACAACCATCTATCACCATACAACGCTATCACAGTACCATTGACTATATTCCCTGTGGTCTACCTTTATTCCCATGGTTTATTCACTCCATAACTGGAGGCCTCTATCTCCCACTTCCCTTCCCCCATTTTGCCCATCATTTGGCAACCATCAGTTTGTTCTCTGTATTTATAGGTCAGATTCTGCTTTCTGTTGTTTTGTTTGTTTGTTTTGTATTTTGGATTCCACATAAAGTGAAATCATATGGTATTTGTCTTTCTCAGTCTGACTTGTTTTAGTCAGGATAGTACCCTCTAGGTCCATCCATGTGAATGGCAAGATCTCATTCTTTTTCACAGTTGAGTAATATTCCATTGTATATATACCACTTCTTCCTTATCCATTCATCTATTGTTGGACCCTTTGTTTGTCTCCATATCTTGGCTATTTAAAAACAATTTTTTTCAATATAGTTGACACACTATATTACATTAGTTTTACATGTACAAACACAGTGATTTCACAACTCTATACACTATGTTATGCACACCACAAGTGTAGCTACCATCTGTCACTATGCAATGTTATTATATCATTGACTATATTCCCAATGCTGGACTTTTCATCCGCATGACTTATTAATTCCATAACTGGAAGCCTGTCTGTCCTTTCACCCATTTTCTTGCCTTTCAAAAAAAATGTGTATTTTTATCCCTTGCTCTTTATATTGTATTGATCAAAAATTTTTTAACCCTCTTCCTTCTCTGACTTGGAGATTATACATTCTAGTGCTTACTGGTAAGTCTGCATACCAGGCTTAATAAAGTCAAATTTTCCTCCTAATTGACACTGAATTCTTAGAATGTTTACCTCCTACCACCTCCATCCATTCTCATCTGTCATTGTCCAGTAGTTTAACTCATTCTTTTTATATTCTCCAGTTTATCATCATTATTTTTATAGTAAACGGTTATTTATATTTACTTCATTTGCTATTTCTTCTGTGTGTAATCTCTTTCTTTTAGAAGTCATTTCCAGTGGGTATGTGAGTGATAAGTCATCTCAGTCTTCACTTGCAAATATCTTTATTCTCTTATCAGTCAGGAATGATTGTGTAACTCAGTATGGGAGTCTAGGATGGTGGTTTTTGTTTGTTTGTTTGTTTGTTTGTCAACATTTAGGATAGTCCACAATCATCAGTCCTCAATTTTTACTTTGAGGTTTGCTGTGAATATAATTTTTGTTCATTTTGCTAGTAATCTGTCTTTCCTCTCTACTTGATTTTATGTTTTTTCTTTGTCTTTGCTGTTCATCAGTTTTGCTACAATATGTCGAGTTTAGGAATTTTTTTTAACCTTACTTAAAACCTGTGATTTATCAATCTGAAGATTCATTTTTTTATTTTTGAGAAAATTCTCAGCCATTTTCTTTTCAAAAATTGCATCTCCTCCATTCTATCTTTCCTCTCCTTCTAGAACATCTATTAAGTGGATGCTGGACCTTCACACATTCTACCTCATATTTCAACCTTTTTGTCATATTTGTCATCTTTTGATCTTCATTCTGATTATCTTTCTCAGATCTTTCTTCCAGTTTACTACTTTTCTCTTTAAATTATCTAATTTACTATTGAACCCATCCATTTGGAGTTTTTAAATCTTTATTTTATTTTTTAAAAGATTTTATTTATTCGAGTGAAAGAGAGAGAGTGAGAGAGAGTGAGCATGAGTGGAAAGAGAGCAGACTCCCGACTGAGCAGGGAGGCCAATGTGGGACTCGATCCCAGGACCCTGAGATCATGACCTGAGCCCAAGGCAGACGCTTACCTGTCATTTGGGTTTTTTAAAAAAGATTTTATTTATTTATTTGACAATAAGAGAGACAGCGAGAGAGGGAACACAATCAGGGGGAGTGGGAGAGGGAGAAGCAGGCTTCCTGCTGAGCAGGGAGCCCGATGTGGGGCTTGATCCCAGGACATTGGGATCATGATCTGAGTTGAAGGCAGAAGCTTAATGACTGAGACACCCAGGGGCCCCATCCATTTGGATTTTTAATTAAAATTAATATATTTTTCATTTTAGGAATTTCTATTTGTGTACCTTTCAAAACTCTGTACTTTAAAAAATTTTGTCATCTTTATGTTCCTGGGTCCTTTGTGGATATTAATACTTGAGCCTCTAATTAACTGGTTCCAAAACCCTCCCAATGCACTAACTGGGCAGTCACAGCATCAGCTTAAATACTTCAGACTGTAGACTTCAGCTCTCTTTTTGTTTCTGGCATGCAAAGACTTGTCTTATTTCTTATGAGCTCAGTTATGCATTTAAAAATTGTTGTTCTTAATCTAGTACTTCTTGATTTTTGTAGTAGTAGAAAGGTTTGGGGGGTTATTTCAGTCCACCATCTTATAGGACTTGGGAATCAGTGCATTATATTCATTTGAGAAAACTGTGTCCATAGCCGGGAAGTGGCTTGGCCAGTATCAACCAGCAAGTCAATTGCAGAGCTTGAATAAGAACTCATATCTCCTAATATAATACATAAAATAATGTTTCAATTTTGGGGTCATTGAGACTCAAAGCCTTAGTTTCCCAATACTGAGTAACTGGGCCAGTCCTTTTAAGCATTCATGGTTTACATCATCCATCCATCCATCCATCCATCCATCCATTCCTTCCTTCAACAGTTGTTTGTGGCATGCTGGTCATGTGCCTGGCTGCGCTAGTGCGGGGGATGTGGCAGCAAGGAGGCACTGTCTCTGTTCTAAAGGGGCTCATAGTGTGGTAACCGAGAGAGAGAAGTAACTAGATGACAGTGAAGGACCAGAAAGCCCAGGTAAGAGCTGAACATCCAGGGCGAGCACCAAGTTCGAGGAGACAGTTGGAAGAAGGTGGTTTCAGGGCATGGTCACCCCAGATGTCATGACTAAGATCAGACCTTGAGTGTGGGTTTGAGTTGGTCAGACACAAGAGGGGGTGGGGAGAGTTTTTTTGACCTGAGCCATGCCCTGCAGGTCCCTGGAGGCCTGGACTGTCCTGATGACTGCAGGCCCCTCAGTGACCTCAGTGAGGCTGAACCTCAGGGCAGGGAAGGGGAATAGAGGTCAAGAGGCAACATCAGGAAGGTCATCAAAACCATCAGGAATTTGGACTTTATCTTGAGGTGACAAAGAACCACTGAAGGGTGTGAGGGAGGGGAGAGATTGCCTGAAGGGAATGTCAAGAAGCTGTCAGATCTTGGGCAAGGGGTCATCCAGGATGCTGCTGTAATAATCCCAGCTAGAGTCAGTGGAGGTGGAGATGGGGAGGGATGCAGCTGTCCCAGGAGACTGTGGGTTTGTGTCTGATCATTGTCTCTACCACAGTACTCAATGGTGGGTGCCATAGAACAAACATCTTCAGTTCATTCTTCAAGTGCCTCCACACTGCAGGCCTGTCGGGCAGGTCAGTTTTCCTTCCTGTCAGCAGTGTCCTCCCAGCTGTCCCCACCAAGTGGGAAATGGGCCATGGGACTCTCTTCATTAACCTACATGGACTGCCCTGACTCAAGTTCCCCCATGATCCAGAATGTGGTTAAGGTTGGGGTTTCAAATACTTTCCTCCAGAGCACAGAACAGGTCCTTGTGCTGAGGTAGGGTCAGCTTTGTCTGTGGACATGGAACTTCCATGCTGAGTGGGGCATGACCACATCAGGCACAGCTGCTAGCTGCTGGCTCCCTGCTCCCCTGTAAGGCTCTCTCTGCCTCTTCCTGTCCCGCTTCCTGGTTGCGCAGGCTCAACACTCCCTTCAGTGGGGGAAATGCCTGCTTTTCTTTTACCTGGGTATCTGAATTATGGCCTCTCAAAGAAGGCAAGACACAACATGATGGATGCCTTCATTGACCATGCAGTGAGAGACCGTCACTCCAGGTGCTGGCTTGGGGAGCCCTTCTGCTAGCCCATAAAGGGGATTGAGAGACACTTCAGGGATATGAAATCATCTACAGTGAAAACAGATAAATTAACTGATGTTTACGCTTGTGCTCATTTAAGCTCCAAAGATGACTTGTGTAAGAAGAGGCCACCTAAATTGTGGAAGAGGAAGAATCGAGATTAATTGAAACAGTAAATCAGCATTATGTGTGTGTGGGAGAATGCATTTCCAGCACATTTTTCACCAGCTCGCCAAAGCAGCACCATTCAGCATACTGATTTACAAACGGGAACGGGAATAACTAGGGCATCATACTGCTTCGCTGTGCTACCCAGTTAGAGGGTCCCTCTGCACTTTGGCGTTTGAGTGTAGAGTCAGGCCATCTGTGTTAGGTGAAGTTTCACTTTACCCAGTACTGTTGGTCTGAAGTTACAGGGCGGCTGTACTCTGGCCAGGTGGACATGCAGGCCGGTGGCAAATGCAGGCTCCCCAAAATATTATTTCACTGAGATGAGTCCTTGATGATAGGTGGATATTAACATTTGCTGTGCTAGCATTCCCCACTGTGTTTTCTCCCCTAAGAACTTAAGACGATCTAACAGGCTTAATCTGTGTGTTTACTGCCTGTCCCATCTCACTAGAGTGTAAGCCCCATGAAGGCCAAGGGTTTGTCTGTTCCATGCCCTGCCCTGTCACCTGCCCTAGACAGACCTGGCACATCATAGGTGCTGCATGAGCGTTTGTTGGCTGAGAAACAGAGCCCAGGCCCTGCTGTGGGGACCTGCCCTGTCCATTGCTGTGCTCTGCTCAGCACACTCTGCTCTCACTGCAGAGCCTGCATGCCTGGGTCAAGGCCAGTTTCAAGATGTCACTCCACTAAGGAATACATCTTGCTGGGAGCATTCATGTTGGCTGAGAAGAGAAGAGAAGCCAGAGAAGAGAAGGTGTGCGTTCCCTGATACCCCTATCTTTCCACTGGGTTGGGTGCTAAGGCCAGGATGCTAATTTGTTCCAATGGAGGGAGCCCTGCCCTGCTGATATTCCTCCAGTAGGGCAAGTGTGAGAGCAGCCTTGCCGGTGGGCATAAGCAGACATGTTTGGCATTGAGCGGTCTGGCTTTGGGGTACCAGCTGTTTATAGGAGCTGCCCAGCACCTGGAGGCTGTAGCTTGGCTAATCCTCTACCACTGGGCTTGCTCCCACCTGGCTCATTGTTCGGGCAACCTGGAGGGGGCACCAAGGTTATTTTTGGAAAATCTCTCTTGTTGCACACATTTTATGCTGAGGAAACAGGCACAGAGGATTGGATAATTTGCTCAAGGTCTATGCCTGCCAAAGCAGCAGATGTAAAGCCAGATTTGACTCCTAGGACCGTTGCCATCCTACTGACCTACTGACTCCTACAAGCTGCTAAGCAATCTGGGGAGGGACCCTGAATATCAGCACTGGGTTACCCCTGGAGACCCTTGTGTCTGTGGTCTGGATTCACAAGTCTCCTGCAGCAGGCAGGAAGGAAGTGGCCTTTGTCAGGGTCTGCCGAGTGCCCAGGGTTCTTCATGCACCCTCTCACTTACTCCTGGTGTCCTTACAGCTGAGGCTCAGGCATGTGGCCACTTGCCTGGACTCACACAGTGAGAGATGGTGGGCCAGGGTTGGTCTCAGGCCACTGCCCTGAGTGTCCTCTGCATAGGACCTGCCCCACAGCACTTCCACGGTCCTGTGGCAGTTCCCAGGGATGCTGTAGCTGCTCAATCTCCTAAGCTGGTACCTCCACTGTCAGAGGCTGTGCCTGACTCACCTCTGGCCACCTGGGGATGCCTCGTGACTCTAGAAGGGCCACTTTTTCCTCTGCTTCCCGCCCTGGACAGTGTCCAGGTGAGGCCACCACATGCACCTGTCTAGTTGTTGAGTGGCCTTTGGTATTTGGAGGCCATTGTTTTAGCCAGCTTTGACACCATCAGGGGCCAGGACTTTTGGTGTGGGAACAGGACCATGAAAAATCTCTTCCACTGAAGAAGCCAGCCTTTAGCACAGAGGTGGGGGCCAAATATTAATGGAGGGAGTCACAGCAGTACCCATATAAATGTATGGCACACATGTGGGTCATATGCACACACACCAACATGGAGACGTGTGCCCTGCAATCAAACATGTGCTTAGGTTTTGTGCATGCCAATTGCCCCATGTGTGTGCACATAGTTAGACACACACCCACACAGCCAAACAGACATGCAGAGAAGTGATGTTGCATAGAAATAATCTTATTTGGCTCCTATATATGTTGACTTCTGATTCCTTCCCTGTGGAAATAAATCATACTTTAATGAGTGATTGAGCCAAATGTGGCTGAACTCGGGTCATGGGAGTAGTGTTGGCTGGGGAGAAACCCCAGTGCCCAGGCACAAGCCCACTTGTTGCCTCTACAGTGCCAGGTCACGCTTTTGCCCAGGGCCTGCTGCTGAGCCTTCTCCCCTCCCCTCATTGGGCAGAGCCCGCTGGCCCCTCAGCCACCTCCTCCATGCCCCGTGCCCTCCATGCCACCTCGTGTGCCTGCCACGTGGAGTTCTGTTGCCATTTCTCAACTCTCCAGAGAAGGGACTGTGTTCCCATGGTATGTCCCTGTCCCAAGGCTGATAGAGCTGTGTGGGTCAGCATACTGGTTCCAGCTGCCTGGCAGAGCCCCTGGGTGAGCCGCTGTGCGGCTCCGCCTGTTTTATTTACTTTAAGAAGGAAATAATGACCCTACATGAGAGGGATTGTGTTGAAGAACAAACTGAAATAATCATGGAGAGAATCATAAATGCTTGAGAGGCTGTAGGTCTCAGGAAAGGGGTGTTCTTTGTGGGGAGGCTGGCCATTCTCCTTTTGCCCCCATCCTGATCCCTTGCTCTGCTCTGTGCCCTGCCCTGGACCTGGAAGGGCAATCCTTCTCACATGCCCCCTGGGGCACCCTTGTCTGTTAACATCCACATGGGTTTGACCAACGGGGGACACTGGCAAGTGAGGGTGTGAGGAGAGAGGATTGGGGCATCTCTTCCCTTTCTCCTCCCTGCTGGGCTCTGTTTCTGGGTGTCTCCTCACCCTGCCCCTCATTCAGCCCTGAGGAATGCCATGGCCTTGCTGCGATGGTCCCCAAGGGCCATGTCTTGTGTGCCCTCAGTCCCACCTAGGCCTTAGTCACTTGCCCTTTACTGGAACCCCTGGGATGACTTGTGCTCCTGTCTGGAAAGGGGCACTAGGCCTGTCCAGGGAGTGGGAGCCCTGGCAGATGGGCTGGGGTCTGGCAAGAGGGGTAGCCCACAAAGGAGTGGATCTGCTGTGTGGGTCAGAGAAGAGGAATGGCATTTGCCGAGTTCCCACAGTGTCCTGGGCATTGCACTAGGGGCATTGCCTGGTTTACTGCTCACACTAAGCCCAGGATATATCCTGGGTGTTATTGTACTTTCCTTGCATGGATAGGTGGGGCCATGAGATGTTGGTGATTGCCAGACTCACAGCAGCACGGAACTGGAGGCCAGGTCCCCCAGTCATGGCCCTGATCTGTGCAGGGTCCTGTACAGGGAGGGCCTGGCTGCTGACCCTAGAACACAACATGCAGTGAGCCATGGAGAGGCAATGGCCCTGCCTGGCCCAGTTGCCTCACCTGGGAGGAAATCAGATCCTGCTTGGGGAGATCTATCTTTGCTGGAACACCTCTGCTGGGATTTTCATGTGGCTGTTCTTGTTTTGATCAGTCCTGCCATAGAGCAAGTCCAGTCCTTGCTTTCCTGGCAACCTTCAAATCTTCCTGGGTCCTCGGTTCAGCCCTGTGCAACCAGATAAGCCCAGGTGTCCCCCGGGAGGAGACACGACAGGCTCGACAGGCTCGGGGCACCCACAGGGCTGCAGGGAAGGAAACCTGCCCACAACACAGTTCCACCATCCTTTAGTTGCAGGGTGTGCCTCTTACACTGGAAAGATCCAAGGTGCCTTCCAGAGAGGCACCTCCAACCCCACGGGTGACAGCAAACAAGTGAACAAGACATGTGGGTGCAGAGAAAATAAGATGGATCCAGCATGAGAGGGTCCACACACAAAGCACACACCACAGGTCCTATCTAGGAGCTTCCTCCTGGCCAAAGAAAAGAGGGAAAATGCCTGGAATTCGTTTGCTACCAAGGGGTTCTCGTAGATTCTTTCAGCAATGGCTCTTGGAGTTTGGGGTCTTGAGCTGACATTTCTCCAGGGGCTGGCCTGAGATAGCAGACTTTGCATTTCCTGGCCTCATGGAATTAAACAGACTCCTGGCAAGGCCCTGGCTCCTTTGCCTCTGCTCATTTTCCCTTCCTCTTTATAGGGTTTGTTGGCAGGTGTTTGTGCTAACTGAAGCTGAGCCTGGAGGAGACCCCCAGAGGTCAGGTCAGGCCCTGGCCATGGGTGGCCCCTGCGTCACCAGGAACAGAAGCCCCCTGATGTTGAGACCTTGCTACCCTGGCAGCACAGTCTCTGCTGTCCGTCTGGTCACTTGTTCCTGCTTCTCACAGGTTGGGGTTGTAATGATGAGGGGTGAGAGAGAGCAAAAAGCTGAGCTGAATTCACAGATTATAAAGAAATTGTGACAGGGGATGGCATTTCTGCTTTTATAATCCTCAGTCAGAATGTACCTCTCTGAGCAAGGCATGGGATTTCTGGTCTGTGTCTGTGGTGCCAGCAAGCCTCAGTGACACGGCCTGGACAGATGTCTGCATCCCTGTGGGGAGGTGTGCTGGGCCCCACAGGTGCAGGTCTGCTGAGAGGGTGGTCTTGGTGCCGGCCACAGTGTCCAGGGAGTGAAAGCCTAGCAGCGGCTCCTGTGGGTCCCCGTGAACGGTGCTGCCCCTACAGCATCCCAGAGAGATTCAGGTTCACCCTTTCCTGGGACAGGCCTTATTATGCTGCACAACGCACAGAGCCCAGGCAGCTCTGCACTGACAGTGAGCTCCATGGAAGAGCATTCCTCTGCAGAACTCTGCCTTAGGACTGGGCCTTAGTGGTCCCCATACCAATAGGGACGGGGGGCAGGGAAAGCAGGTGGGACTGGGCTCTGAGCCCCCATGCCCACTTTATGCAGACCCATACCCATTTTTCCTGTTTCGTATGCATTGCTTCCTTTTCAGACTTCATTTGGAAAAGGAGTCCACAGCTGAAAGTGCCTGGGAGCACTGAAGGCCTCACAGGAAGGCTGCCAACTCGCTCTTTGGCAGAATGTTGTGAACGTCGCTTCTCCCGGGTGGCTTTTGTGTGCCACTGGGGCAGCCCAATAAGCAGCCCGGCATCTGTGGAAGGGCCTGGGATGCATATGCCGGTGCTCTCTGTCGGTCGTGCTGGCCCTCCCTGACCTCTCCATCTTCCCACCCCCTCCTTTCCTGTAGCCCCACAGAGGAGCGGAATGGACTGGCAGAGAGTTCTGGGGCAGGCACAACACGCGGGGGTGGACAGCCACAGGGTGGGATTGGAAGATTGTAGATAACCTCTGTTGGAGGACCTTTGGGGCCTCATCTATGGATAAATGTGGAAAGAGTTGCTTCACCTGTTTTATGATCATGTCAGAATCATTTTTCTGTGTAGCCAAAAGTGTTCACATTCATAGCTTACTATAAAATATAGGCATCAGGAGGCAGGCCCTTTTATATTTGTGAATATTTTTGTATCACCTTGTGACAACCTCATAAATATTTTTGAAGGATGGCAGCTTGACTCTGAAACATTCTTCCCACCGTGGTAAATGGTCTGTCCTTGACAAGCATGGATAGCAGCGCGTGGGGTGTCCACGCAGGTGGGGTGGGCTCTCGCACTCAGGTGGGTGGGTAGGGTGCTCCCTGGGGGTGGGGGCTGGGGTGCTGGGTGGAGATGGAGGGTCCAGTTCATGCCAATGCTCAGCCACGGCAACTGGAAGGCCCAAGGTGTGCTCTGGAGGGTGGGGGGCCAAAGATCACCTGGAGGCTGCTAGGCACTTTTTCTCCGTGTTGTCCCCTTCCTCCAGGACACCGTGCAGTGCCAGGCCATTCCTGTCTTCATCTGACAGAGGAAGCAAGGGATGGAAAGGTCAGGTGTCAGGCCCTTGTGCCCCAGTGTGAGAGGCAAGCTGGAGTTTAGCCAATGCCAGGCTGACCTTTGGGTCTCAGTGCCGTTCAAGAGCCTGCTGGTGTCCAGGGAGCAGAGAACCAGGGTGCAGCCTTGGCCCCGAAGGGTAAGTCTCCACAGGGCACTAAGCTGCATCGTAAGGGCTCCATCCTTGGACACAGAGCCACAAGGCTGAGCCACGGCTATAAGCTTTTGTAGCTATGGTCACCTGTGCTCTCCTCGTGGAGTTACTGGAGGAAACAGGTGATTGATGCACATTTAGACTGTGATTGGCAAATGGGAGCAGCTCACTTGGGTCAGCAGCTGCTGTGCTGTTTTGAGCGGGTAGCAAGTGGGCCCTGCTGTATTCTTCTGGTGTCCTCTGTGGCCTTGCAGATGTCCTGAAGGGTATGACTCACTTAGGCTCACTCAGGCCCGTCCTTTCTGCCCTGTCATCTGGTGTCTGACCGCTATCTGCACGGTCTTGTGGGGCACGCTGGAGCTTCACATACATGAATTCACCTAGTTTTCCCATACACCCATGAAATGGGCTCTGTTATTCCTTTTCCACGTGAATAAACTGAGGATCAGAGGGGTTAGGCACCTTTCTCAAAGTCACAGAATTTGAATGTGAGTCCTATTTTTCCTTGAAGGTGTATAGTTATTGTATTTCATTGCGTGCACTGTACCGTATTGCACTGCATGGCCTCCCATGCTCACAGTAGGAGCTAGGAACTTTTTGAATTGATATGATCTGAGGTCCCGTTCCATGAATGTCAAAGTAATATATCAGTGACTGTCTGGATTGTTGGGTGCAGAATGAAAGGCAAACTTTAGGGCACACAATAAGCATGCCATGGTGTTCCGGATTTTTCCTTGGTGATAGAGACTGATTTTGGGGGTCTCCAAGGCACCAGGTCCTGCCATCACTGGCTCATATCTGCCTGGAGGAAATAAGCCCTGGTGATCATGAGAAAAGAAAATGATTTTGTGATTATTAACCTGGCCACATCCTCCTCGGCTATCCTCTGTCAGGTAGAATCTAATAGCTTTCTGGAGGAATGGGGTGGATGGGGTAGATTAACATCCCTTGGCCTGGGACATATATACATCTGTGTTTACCTGGGTACTGTTGGAAGAGTGGTGTCCAAGAGTGGTGATGGTTTGTGGGATGCTGCCTGACAGTTACATGTCTGGTGGTGGGGAAGCCAAGTGCCCCCTGTACCTTTCCAGGAGAAGGGTTGAGCTCTCCAGCAGATCGTGGCTCTTCTCTCTGGCACACTCCTCTTTGGGGGGCCACCCTGAGGACAGGCCTTGGCACCCTTCTTTCCTGCCTAGCCCTTTTTGCCTTGCAGCAAAAATTTTTGCCTCTGTCTTCAAAATTCTGGATTCCAGACCCAGCTATGCCTCGCCCACTGCCCCACCATTGGCCTGGCCAGGAAATTCTGTCTCCTACTTGGGCCCAACAGCCCCCTCCCACGTATTTGTGTGGAAGAGCTCTTGGAATCATATCTGACACCCCCGCCTTGCCTGCCCTCACTCCCTGGCCCTCAATGGGCTCCCTAGAGGCTCCACTGGATCTGCTCCTTGTTGTTTCCCCCCTGTCTCCTGCTGTCACTCCAGGCCTGTGTCACTGCTCCAGTCACTCTGGCCTTTTCTCTGTCGCTCACATGTGCAGGTGCACACCCCTGTCCTCAGGGCCTTTGCTCTCCCCGTCCCCCCCCCCCAATCCCGCCACAGAAAGCCCATCACATTCTCACACTATCTTTCAGTGTCCTGCTCAATATCACCCTGTGAAGCTCTGATCTACAGAAGCCTCTGTCACTCTCCTCCCCTGCTTTGTTTATTAATACCAGGCAGGAGATGATATACTTCCTTGTTTACCATCTGTCTTTCCAGCCAGCCCACAACCCCTGCTTTGCCTATTGTGGCCAGGCCCAGCATCCGGTGTGTGCCGAGGCCGCTGCTGTTGGAGGAACAGACAGGAGCCTGGATGCCTGACAGCAGAGCAGAGACAGGAAGCCCTGGAATCCTCAAGCACTTGGAACAGGCACATCTCTCAAGGAAGTTCTTTGGTTTTGGGCCCTCAGGAGCCCACTCTGGGTCAGCTCTCCATGGGCCCTGGATGTACATAGTCTCCCCAAAGGGTTAGGGTGATGGTGGGGCTCAGAGAGATGCAGGACTTGCCTAAGCTTTTCCCTTATGCTACCTTTTCCCCTCTGTCAGGCCCTGGTGGAGAGACCACGGTGTGGGGCAACATGCTGCACTCCCAGGCTCGGCTCCTGCTGGCTGGGCCTCCTGGCATTTCATTTATTTATTCAGTGAATGCTTGCTGATAATACAGGGCCAATGCCTGGGAATACAGATGTGAAAATGACCCACTGTTGTCAGGAAGGGTGGATAGGAATCAGCAGGGCAATGAGGGGAGGAGAACAAAGCCAAAGGGAGAGCCTTTCCCTCATCTGTGCTCATCCCCATGCTCCAGTTCAAACCCAAGACATGTACCCTGATTGTGGGTGAGCTCATCCTCACTGGGGTGGATGCATGGAAGTAGTGCCAATGCACATCTTAACTGCAGGAAAAGTCCCTGGAGAAGCAAGTTGTTGGGGGGTAAAGCTTGGATAGTGCTCTAGTTAGCTATGGCTGCATAACAAATGTAACTTAAAACAATCAGTTTTTAAGGAAAATTTTATTTAAATTCAATTTAGTTAACATATAGTGTATTATTAGTTTCAGGGGTAGAATTTAGTGATTCATCAGTTGCACGTAACACCCTGTGCTCATTACATTAAGTGCCCTCCTTAATGCCCATTTCCCAGTTACCTCACCACCCCCCACCTCCCCTCCAGCAACCCTCAGTTTGTTTCCTATAGTTAAGAGTCCCTTATGCTTTGCCTCCCTATATTTATCTTATTTTATTTTTCCTTCCCTTCCCCTATGTTCATCTGTTTTGTTTCTTAAATTCGACACATGAGTGAAATCATATGGTATTTGTCTTTTTCTGGTTGACTTATTTTGCTCAGCATAATACCCTATAGTTCCATCCATGTCATTGCAAATGGCAAGAATTAATTTTTTTCATGGCTGAATAATATTCCATTATATATACTATATCTTCTTTTTAAGAAATTTTTTATTGTTATGTTACTCACCATACAATACATCATTAATTTTTGATGTAGTGTTCCATGACTCACTGTTTGTGCATAACACAGAGTGCTCTACGCAGAAAATGCCCTCTTTAATACCCATCACCAGGCTAATCCATCCCCCCACCTCTCTCCCCTCTAGAACCCTCAGTTTGTTTTTCAGAGTCCATCATCTCTCATGGTTCGTCTCCCCCTCTGATTTACTCCCCTTCATTCTTCCCCTCCTGCTATCTTCTTTTTTTTTTCTTAACATATATTGCATTATTGGTTTCAGAGGTACAGATCTGTGATTCAACAGTCTTGCACAATTCACAGTGCTCACCATCGCACATACCCTACCCAATGTCTATCACCCAGCCACCCCATCCCTCCCATCCCCCACCATTCCAGCAAGCCTCAGTTTGTTTCCTGAGATTAAGAATTCCTCATATCAGTGAGGTCATATGATACATGTCTTTCTCTGATTGACTTATTTCACTCAGCATAACATCCTCCAGTTCCATCCACATCATTGCAAATGGCAAGATCTCATTCTTTTTGATGGCTGCATAATATTCCATTGTGTATATATACCACTTCTTCTTTATCCATTCTTCTGTCGATGGGCATCTTGGCTCTTTCCACAGTTTGGCTACTGTGGACATTGCTGCTATAAACATTGGGGTGCACGTACCCCTTCGGATCCCTCCATTTGTATCTTTGGGGTAAATACCCAGTAGTGCAATTGCTGGATCATATGATAGCTCTATTTTCAACTGTTTGAGGAACCACCATACTGTTTTCCAGAGTGGTCACACCAGCTTGCATTCCCACCAACAGTGTAAGAGGGTTCCCCTTCTCCACATCCCTGCCAACATCTGTCATTTCCTGACTTGTTAATATTAGCCATTCTGACTGGTGTGAGGTGGTATCTCACTGAGGTTTTGATTTGGATTTCCCTGATGCCGAGCGATGTTGAGCACTTTTTCATGTGCCTGTTGGCCATTTGGATGTCTTCCTTGGAAAAATGTCTGTTCATGTCTTCTGCCCATTTCTTGATTGGATTATTTGTTCTTTGGGTGTTGAGTTTGATAAGTTCTTTATAGATTTTGGATACTAGCCCTTTATCTGATATGTCATTTGCAAATATTTTCTCCTATTCTGTCGGTTGTCTTTTGGTTTTGTGGACTGTTTCTTTTGCTGTGCAAAAGCTTTTTATCCTGATGAAATCCCAGTAGTTCATTTTTGCCCTTGCTTCCCTTGCCTTTGGCGATGTTTGTAGGAAGAAGTTGCTGCGGCTGATGTCGAAGAGGTTGCTGCCTGTGTTCTCCTTTAGGATTTGGTTGGACTTCTGTCTCACATTTAGGTCTTTCAAACATTTGGAGTCTATTTTTGTCTGTGGTGTAAGGAAATGGTCCAGTTTCATTCTTCTGCATGTGGCTGTCCAATTTTCCCAACACCATTTGTTGAAGAGACTTTTTTCCATTGGACATTCTTTCCTGCTTTGTCACTAGAGTTGAGGGTCCATTTCTGGGCTCTCTATTCTGTTCCATTGATTGATGTGTCTGTTTTTGTGCCAGTCCCATACTGTCTTGATGATGACAGCTTTGTAATAGAGCTGGAAGTCCGGAATTGTGATACCGCCAGCTTTGCTTTTCTTTCTCACATTCCTCTGGCTATTCGGGGTCTTTTCTGGTTCCATAAAAATTTTAGGATGATTTGTTCCATTTCTTTGAAAAAAGTGGATGGTATTTTGATGGGGATTGCACTGAATGTGTAGATTGCTCTAGATAACATTGATATCTTCACAATGTTTGTTCTTCCAATCCGTGAGCATGGAACGTTTTTCCATTTCTTTGTGTCTTCCTCAATTTCTTTCATGAGTATTTTATAGTTTTCTGAGTACAGATCCTTTGCCTCTTTGGTTACATTTATTCCTAGGTATCTTATGGTTTTGGGTGCAATTGTAAATGGGATCAACTCCTTAATTTCTCTCTCTTCTGTCTTGTTGTCGGTGTATAGGAATGCCACTGATTTCTGTGCATTGATTTTATATCCTGCCAATTGACTGAATTCCTCTATGAGTTCTAGCAGTTTTGGGGTGGAGTCTTTTGGGTTTGCCACATAAAGTATCATATTATCTGCAAAGAGTGAGAGTTTGACTTCCACTTGCCGATTTGGATGCCTTTGATTTCTTTTTGTTGTCTGATTGCTGTGGCTAGGACTTCTAACACTATGTTGAATAACAGTGGTGATAGTGGACATCCCTGCCGTGTTCCTGACCTTAGGAGGAAAGCTCTCAGTTTTTCCCCATTGAGAATGATATTCACTGTAGGTTTTTCATAGATGGCTTTTATGATATTCAGGTATGTACCCTCTATCCCTATACTCTGAAGAATTTTGATCAAGAAAGGATGCTGGACTTTGTCAAATGCTTTTTCTGCATCTATTGAGAGGATCATATGATTCTTGTTCTTTCTTTTGTTAATGTATTGTATCACGTTGATTGATTTGCGGATGTTGAACCAACCTTGCAGCCCAGGGATAAACCCCACTTGGTCATGGTGAATAATCCTTTAATGTATTGTTGGATACTATTGGCTAGTATTTTGGTGAGAATTTTTGCATTCATGTTCATCAAGGATATTGGTCTGTCATTCTCCTTTTTGATGGGGGTCTTTGTCTGGTTTTGGGATCAAGGTAATGGTGGCCTCATAAAATGGGTTTGGAAGTTTTCCTTCCATTTCTATTTTTCGGAACAGTTTCAGGAGAATAGGTATTAATTCTTCTTTAAATGTTTGGTAGAATTCCCCCGGGAAGCCATCTGGCTCTGGGCTTTTGTTTGTTGGGAGATTTTTGATGACTCCTTCAATTTCCTTAGTGGTTATAGGTCTGTTCAGGTTTTCTATTTCTTCCTGGTTCAATTTTGGTAGTTGATGCATCTCTAGGAATGCACCCATTTCTTCCAGGTTATCTAATTTGCTGGCATAGAGTTGCTCATAATATGTTTTTATAATTGTTTGTATGTCTTTGGTTTTGGTTGTGATCTCTCCTCTTTCATTCATGATTTTGTTGATTTGGGTCATTTCTCTTTTCTTTTTGATGAGTCTGGCCAGGGGTTTATCAATCTTGTTAATTCTTTCAAAGAACCAGCTCCTAGTTTTTTTGATCTGTTCTATTGTTCTTTTGGTTTCTATTTCATTGATTTCTGCTTTGATTTTTATTATTTCTCTTCTCCTGCTGGGTTTAGGCTTTATTTGCTGTTTTATCTCTAGCTCCTGTAGGTGTAGGGTTAGGTTGTGTATTTGAGACCTTTCTTGTTTCTTGAGAAAGGCTTGTATTGGTATATACTTTACTCTCAGGACTGCCTTTGTTGTATCCCAAAGATTTTGAAGAGTTGTGTTTTCCTTTTCATTGGTTTCCATGAATTTTTTCAATTCTTCTTTAATTTCCTGGTTGACCCATTCATTCTTTAGTAGGATGCTCTTTAGCCTCCATGTATTTGAGTTCTTTCCGACTTTCCTCTTGTGATTGAGTTCTAGTTTCAAAGCACTGTGGTCTGAAAATATGCAGGGAACAATCCCAATCTTTTCGTACCAGTTGAGACCTGATTTGTGACCTAGGATGTGATCTACTCTGGAGAATGTTCCATGGGCACTAGAGAAGAATGTGTATTCCGTTCTTTGGGATGGAATGTTCTGAATATGTCTGTGAAGTCCATTTGGTCCAGTGTGTCATTTAAAGTCTTTATTTCCTTGTTGATCTTTTGCTTAGATGATCTGTCCATTTCAGTCAGGGGGGTGTTAAAGTCCCCCACTATTATTGTATTGTTGTCAATGTGTTTCTTTGCTTTTGTTATTAATTGCCTTATATAATTGGCTGCTCCCATGTTCGGGGCATAGATATTTACAATTGTTAGATCTTCTTGTTGGATAGACCCTTTAAGTAGGATATAGTGTCCTTCCTCATCTCTTATTACAGTCTTTGTTTTAAAATCTAATTTGTGTGATATAAGGATTGCCACCCATGCTTTCTTTTGGTGTCCATTAGCATGGTAAATGGTTTTCCACCCCCTCACTTTCAATGTGGGGGTGTCTTTGGGTCTAAAATGAGTCTCTTGCAGACAGCATATTGATGGGTCCTGTTTTTTAATCCAATCTGATAGCCTGTGTCTTTTGATTGGGGCATTTAGCCCATTTACATTCAGGGTAACTATTGAAAGATATGAATTTAGCGCCACTGTATTACCTGTAAGGTGACTGTTACTGTATATTGTCTGTGTTCCTTTCTGGTCTATGCTGCTTTCAGGCTCTCTCTTTGCTTAGAGGACCCCGTTCAAGATTTCTTGTAGGGCTGGTTTCGTGTTTACAAATTCCTTTAGTTTTTGTTTGTCCTGGAAGCCTTTTATCTCTCCTCCTATTTTCAATGACAACCTAGCTGGATATAGTATTCTTGGCTGCACATTTTTCTCATTTAATGCTCTGAAGATATCATGCCAGTCCTTTCTGGCCTGCCAGGTCTCTGTGGATAGGTCTATTGCCAACCTAATGTTTCTACCATTATAGCTTACATATCTCTTCTCTCGAGCTGCTTTCAAGATTTTCTGTTTATTTCTGAGACTCGTAAGTTTTACTATTAGATGTCGGGGTGTTGACCTATTTTTATTGATTTTGAGAGGGGTTCTCTGTGCCTCGTGGATTTTGATGCCTCTTTCCTTCCCCACATTAGGGCAGTTCTTTGCTCTAATTTGCTCCAATATAAGTTTTGCCCCTCTCTCTCTTTCGTCTTCTTCTGGGATCCCAATTATTCTAATGTTTCGTTTTATCGTATCGCTTATCTCTCGAATTCTGCCCTCGTGATCCAGTAGTTGTTTATCTCTCCTTTTCTCAGCTTCTATATTTTCCATCATTTGGTCTTCTATATCGCTGATTCTCTCTTCTGCCTCATTTATCCTAGCATTTAGTGCCCCCATTTTTGATTGCACCTCATTCATAGCCTTTTTGATTTCGACTTGGTTAGATTTTAGTTCTTTTATTTCTCCAGAAAGGGTTTCTCTAATAACTTCCATGCTTTTTTCAAGCCCATCTAATATCTTTAACATCATCATTCTGAACTCTAGTTCTGACATCTTACTAATGTCAGTATTGATTTGGTCCCTGGCAGTTGGTACTACCTCTCGTTCTTTTTGTTGAAGTGATTTTTTCCATCTTGTCATTTTGTCCCGAGGAGAATAGATGAATTAGAAATCAAAATGCTAACAGGGTAACAACGTCCCCAGAAAATATACACTAAACAAATCAGATGAGACCTGAAACTGGGGGAAAAGAAAGGGAAAGAAAGAAAAAAGAAAAAAAAAAAGAAAAAAAAAGACAAAACAAACACAAAAAAATAAAACAGAATATGATCAAATATGATCAGGCTGGTGCATAGATCAATGCCACACACTAGATTTTGGGTGTATTTTGGTCTGTTAGAGGAAAGTGCCTTCCAAAATTTTAAAGAAAGAAAATCTTACATATGTACAAAAATAAGAGTTAATATGATGAAGGGATGGAATATGATTGTAAAGATGAAAATTATAAAAGATTTTATAAAAGGAATTGATAAGATAAGAAGAGACTAGAACAAAGCCATACACTAGATATTTAAGGTATATTTTGGTCTGTTAGAAGAAAATGTATCCCAAAATTTTAAAGAGAGAACAACTTATGTGTGTGTGTGTGTGTGTGTGTGTATATATATATATATATATATATATATATATACACACGTAAAATAAGTTTAACTACTATGATGGTATAGAATATGACTCTAAAAATGAAAAATAAAAAAGATTTTTTTAAAAAAGCGATTGATAAGATGTTTGTTGTAAAAGGGAAAAAGAAAAATAAAAAAAAATTAACTTTGAAAGAGTAAAGACTCATGGGAAAAAAGCCATGAATTCTATGTGCAGTATTCCCCTAGCGCTGGAGTTCTGCAGTTCTCAGTGATGGTAAACATGGTCTTGGCTGGCTGTTCTTGCCAATCTTCTGGGGGAGGGGTCTGTTGCCATGGTTCCCAAATATCTTTGCCAGAGGTGGAATTGCCCCACCCTTGCTGGGTCCGGGCTAAGTAATCTGCTTGGGTTTGCTCTTGGGAGCTTTTGTTCCCTGAAAGCTTTCGGTAGAGCTTTGGAGGATGAGAGTGCAAATGGCGGCCTCCCAATCTTCGACCTGGAGGAGCCGAGAACTTGGGTCCCCGCTCCTCAGTGAGCCCCCAGAGAAAAGCAGTCAATCACTCCCGTCTCCCTGGTCTCCCACGGCACTCCATGCTCACCCAGCCTGTGACCGAGTGTTTCTATCTCTGGCATCTGACTTGGCATGGAGTCTCCAAACCCAGCAGATCCCTGCGGTGTGCTCCTGCGCCGCTCCTCCCGGGGGAGGAAGGGGTGTCTCCCCGGATCTGCCGCTTGTTGGGTCCCTGCTGGAAGAGCAGTGGCCCGACTGTCACTGATCACCGTTTATGGCAACCCTGAGCTGAGAGCCTGCTCCTCGGCTCCGTCTCTGCAGCCGGCTTCCCTGCTCTGATACTTGGGAGCTCTGCTGCCCTCAGGCACCCCCAGTCTTTCTGTGACCCCGACGGTCCTGAGACCACACTGTCCTGTGAGGGTTCCACCCCCGCTTAGCCACTGGAGCGACGTCCCTCAGCGGAGCCGACTTCTAAAAGTTCCGATTTTGTGCTCCAGGGCTCTATCACTTGCCAGAAGTGGCCAATGGAGACCCCCTCCCCCGCCGTCTATCCTCCTGAATATCGCCTTGGATTCACTTCTCCGCACGTCCTACCTTCCAGAAAGTGGTCGCTTTTCTGTTCAGAGAGTTGCCGCTATTCTTTTTTTCCCTCTCCTGTTGAGTTCGTAGGTGTTCAGAATGGTTTGATCCCTATCTAGTTGAATTCCTGGGACCAGACGAAATTTAGGTTTCCTACTCCGCCGCCATCTTTTTCCTCCCTCACATATTTGGTTTTCTTTTTTAACTTTCCTCTGGCTATTCAGGGTCTTTTGTGGTTCCATATAATTTTTAGGATTATTTGTTCCACCTCTGTGAAAAATGTTGATGGTATTTTGACAGGAATTGCATTGACTATGTAGATTGATCTGGATAGCATAGACATTTTAACAATATTCATGCTTATGGATTGGAAGAACATATGTAGTTAAAATGTCTACATATTTCTTGAGTTGTTTTACTTCATTAATTTCTTCATGCATTAATTCAGCACATTTTTGGGAATGAGTGTTGTGACAAAGGGGCTGAAGATGGTGCCCCAGTCCCATGTCCTGCCACACACAGTCCCTGATTTTGGTGCATACAGGATTTCTGCTCTATGTCCAGATTTGGTCGACCATGCCACCTGAGGGGACCCAGTTCCAGAGGACTAGAGTGTGTTCTAGGGACGCCAGGCTCTCCAACTACTTCTTTGGGTCTGCAGAGCCTCCTCCAGTTAGCCCACAAGACTTCCTCCCCCCCCTGCTGTGAATCTTCGTGGGATAGGAGATCCAGGCCACTGTCGGGTCCATCCTGCCTCTCCCTGGAATCTGAAGCCCTCCTGGGCTGGCTCTTCCTCAACTCTCTCTGTCCTTGTCTCCCTTCTTCTTTCCCCACCTTCCCAGGCTCTCTTTCTCTTCTCCCATGTGCCCATCCATCCTTCCTTTCTCCCATTTTCTTTCCACAGAAGTAACATCCTGGGGCTGGAACAACAAGAATAGAAGAAACCGCAAATCCCCTGAGGAATTCTCCACTGGCGCAACCCTGTTCTTATTTCTTTTTGTAGTGTAAACGAAGGCACCCTCATCCAGGATTAATTTTGCCTCAGGATAGTTGTACCCAGAGTCTCACCCACACCTGATTTAGGTGATAACTTTTCTTTTCTTTTCTTTTCCTTTCCTTTCTTTTCTTTTCCTTTTTTGTTTTGTTTTCCTTTCCTTTCCTTTCTTTTCTTTCCTTTCCTTTTTCTTTTCCTTTCTTTTCTTTTCTTCCCTTTTCCTTTCCTTTTCTTTCCTTTTCCTTTGTTTTCTTTTCTTTTCCTTTCTCTCCTTTCTTTCCTTCCTTCCTCTCCCTTTCTCCCTCTTATCCCCCCTCTTTCTCCCTTCCTTATATTTTTTATTTAAATATAGTTGACACACAGTGTTATATTAGTTTCAGGTGTATAACATATTGATTCAACAATTCAATACATTAGTCAGTGCTCATCACAGTAAGTGTAGTCACCATCTGTCACCAACAACGTTATTATCATCTTATTGACTATATCCTTATTCTATACTTTCCATCTCTGTGACTTATTTATTTTATAACTAGAAGTTTGTCCTCTTAAGATGCTTTATCTATGCCACTTGTTCCCCTACTCATCTCCCTTCTGGCAACTACCAGTTTGTTCTCTGTATTTAAGGGTCTGTTTTTTTGTTTTTTTATTTGGTTTGTTTTTTAGATTCCACATATTAGTGAAATCATATAGTATTTGTCTCTTGGACTGACTTATTTCACTTAGCATTATACTCTCTAGCTCCATCCATGTTGTTGCAAATAGCAAGATTTCATTCCTTTTATGGCTGAGCAATATTCCATTGTGTATATATACCACATTTTCTTTATCCATTCATCTATCTATGGATACTTGGGTTGCATCCATATCTTGGCTATTGTACACAATGCTGCAATAAACATAGGGGTTTGCAGCATTATTTACAATAAGTGATATTTAGATGACACTTTGAACTGCAGAGTTCAAAATTGGTGCTAGAATGAGTTCAGGATTTTGGGGGCTGTTGGGGTGGAGTAATTATATTTTGCATGCAAAGGGCATGCATTTGGGAGCATAGGCTAGAATATCATGAACTGAATGGAGGCTTTTGCTTAGGAGAATTTTGGACAGAAGACGTTCTGGGACATTCCAACTTGCAAGGCGAGGCTGTGCCTGCAGTCTGACTTGTGCTGACTTGTGGGTGAGGGGCGAGGAGAGGGGGCAAGGCTGGCTTCATTTCCTTTCCCAGGCACATTCCCACTGAGTCCTGGGACAGCCCAGGGAGGCATGCAGGCACCCTTGTCTTACAGGGAAGCTGGGAGTGACTGGGTCAGCCGGACCTCAGCCCTGTGCCTGTGTCCCATCAGCATTCTCTAGCACAGGCTTTCTGGTTTTGAACCCAGGGTCACTGTCTGCATAATGATCACCTAAAAAGACTCAGTATTCTTGCACAGATGACCAGTTTTACAAATATCAGCAGGTGGAGTATAAAGAGCGCATTTTTATAGACTCTGGTGTCGGCAAGGTTTGGGGGCAAAGCGACCTGGCTGAGGGCTCTCTGACCTAGGCCTGGTTTTCTCAATTTGTACAATTCTGATTATGACCTCTGCCTTTTAGTAGTGTTGTAAAGATTAAGTAAGATAATGTGGTAAAGTGTTTTGTGAAATACTGCTCCTCTTCCCCTTTCTCTCCCCACTCCCCATTACATCATTTGACCCACCCACAGCCCTGTATCTTCTCCTGGGGGTGGGGAGGAAGGGAATGGCCATCCTGAGCCCATCTTCCTTGGACATTGTGTGGGGCTTGTACTGATGTTACCTCATCCTCCCAGTCTCTGGACCTGGCTGTTGTTCCACATCCCCCAAATCCACACTGAGGGTCCACCATGTGCTGCTCAGCATTCTAGGGGCTAGAGATTCAGCAGTGATCGAAACAGAGACCTCCACCCTCCAGGAGCCTACATTCTGGTAGAGAAACAAACAAGTAAAAAATAATGTAGATGAAACAAGATGAAACCAGAGAGGGAGACAAACCATAAGAAACTCTGATTCTCAGGATGGAGTGGAGGGGGGTGGGAAGCATGGGGTGGCTGGGTGATGGAAATTGGGGAGGGTATGTACTATGGTGAGCACTGTGAATAGTATAAGACTGATGAATCACAGACCTGTATCCCTGAAACAACTAATACATTATATGTTAACAAAAAAATTAAAAAAAATAATGTAGAGTAGGTGACATGATGCACAGTACTGAGAAGAAAAATAAAGGTGGAGGGGGTGTGGTGTCAAGTGGGAGGTTTGTAACTACAAATAAGCAGCCAGAGAAGTTGCTTGAGCAGAAGCCTGAAGCAGGTGAGGGAGGAAGCCTGTCTGAGAGGAGTGTTCCTGGCAGAGGGAGCAGCATGTGCAAAGGTCCTGAGAGGGGTAAGAGAGGGCAAGATCAGAATTAACCAGGTCTGGGCCACTGCAGGGTCTTCAGCCCTCATTCTTAGTGAGATAGGAAGTTCAGAGGAAGCACAGTGAAGAGGATTGATATGAGCTTGCTTTCATTTAACAAGCTCACTCTGGTTGCCTAGCCAAGAAGAGTGTGAGGAGCAAGGGTGGGGTGCTGAGCAGGGATGCAGAGAGAGTTGGGGTGGCTCAGTCCAGTGGCTGGCAAGATGGGTGGTGATAAGTGCTTGGAATCTGGGTCTCTTTGGAGTCAGAGACCTGGATGCCCTGCTGGACTGTGTGTGGGCCTGTCATGGTGTCAGGGCCTTGTTTATGAGGATGAGAGCAGATGTTTTCCTGTCTGCATCTCATGGCTCAAGAGAGGGTTTATTTGTTATTTCTTCTCAGAGAAACCTTTTCCCTTCTTTTTGAGATTTTCCTCATTAGTCAATAATTTTATACTAATAGGATTTGAGACTTGGTCTCAAAAGGCTTACTTTTTAGCCATATTGGTCATCACAGGGTGACAGAAAGGTAGGTAGAAGTGCGTGGATATTCTCACTGTTTTGTTAGAATGTCAATTTCTTTTTTTTTATTATTATGTTATGTTAATCACCATACATTACATCATTAGATTTTGATGTAGTGTTCCATGATTCATTTCTTCCCTCAAACTCCAACATGTCAAAACAGGTTTCTAAAGTGTCCCATTGAACAAAGTTTAGTATGACATATGGCTCATTTGACATAAGGTCTGCAGGGAGGCCAGGTACAGAGGAGCAAAAGCCCAAGGCCATTCCCACTTGAGGGGTGTAACCTCAGCATCACAATTATTGATATGGTTGGTAAAGGTTCTTATGTCATAGGTTAAACCCAAACACTGCTTTTCACAAAAAATTGTTAATTTGAGGTTAAAAGCAAATAGGTCATCATACTTTAATTTCAGGATCTGGGAGAGTTTAAGTTTGTTAAACTTGTTTTATAGAAACTTTGGGGCTCTGATTCTTCTTCCTCTTAGTGGAGGAATCTATTCCTTGAAGAGGAAGCATGCTATTAAGCCTTGCCCCATGTTTAAGCAGGGAAGGTGATTTAGCTAGGGTCCGTGTTATGATACAATTAACAAAACCCCAAAATATCAAGCTTAATATTGTGGTAGTGTTTCCTGCTCCTGCTCCCAGGTATCCTCACATGGTCCTGGGCTTATGTCTGCAATGTCAGGGGTGGATGAGGCCAAGGGAATGCAGATGAAATTGTGCCCTTCAAATGCCTCTGCCAAAAGCATCACTTCATCACATCCACCCACATTCTGTTAGCTGAGGCCCTCGAAACTGCAATGTTTGTCACAGATGGGTGAATGCAATGGTGGAATACTGGTGCCCCTCAGTATACCGTGGGGGCAGCCATCCAGTGGTGGGAGGGCACAGCAAGGAGGTAGGGGTGGTCTGAGGCAAGAGGCCAAGTCCAGTGTAGGTGAGGTTTTATTTCCTTTCTCTCTCTCTCCCATTATCTATCATCTATCTATCTATCTATCTATCTATCTATCTATCTATCATCTATCTATCTATCATCTATCATCACCATCTACATTATCTATCAATCATCTGTCATCTCTCTATCTCTCATCATCATCTATCTATCATCTATCATGTATATATGTATCTGTCATCTATCATCATTGTCATCACCTATCATCCATTTAAGTGAACGTGGATGCCTTTGGATTGGGTGGACATACACCAGTCTCCACACTGATTTCCACTGGGATGTGCTCCTTCCTGCCTAGTGTGTGGTCATCTGTCCACACAGGTCATTTGTGTCTCTGTCTTGTCTTTTGCAAGGCCTCTCTGGACCCCTTCTCTTTGTCTGGGCCTCTCCACAGTCTTCTCTTGCTCTATTGGGAACATGTAGGACTTTTGAAACCTCTCTGGGGCTCTGGAAAACTGACAATGTCTCACATGCCTCTGCCTTATGGGACCTAATCCCTTTCTGCACCCACCATGGCACACATGCGACTATATTTTTCTTTCTTTTTTAAGAAAAGGGATATTTACCATGTACTATTTAATATACAAAATGAAACATAATATAATGCAATTTATGGAGCATGATGACAATATTACACTCTCCTTTGATTGTCTCTCACAGCTCAAGTCCTAAAATACCCCTAAAGCTACATGTCGTCCTTCTTAACACTGACCATCCCCAGAGGCAGCATCATCCTGAAATATGTGTTTATTATTTTCTTGTTTAATATGATTGAATTAAATATGTATTATCCCTAAATAACATGTCATTTATCCTTTAAAAATGTTGAGTAGGGAGCAGGAAAAGATGGCAGAGGAGAAAGGGACCCTATTCCAACTGGTCCTCTGAATTGAGCTGGATATCTGTCAGACCACTCTGAACACCCACAAAATCAGCCTGAGATGTAAGAAGATATATCTGGATCTCTACAAACAGAATATCGCAGGTGGTTGGTTTCAAGGTAAGAAGTGGGGAGCAGTGATTCAGCGGGCAGATATCAGAAGATAAAGAGAAGGGGGAGGGAGCCCTCAGGATCCTGCACCATTGGAGCATGAAATCCTCTCATGCTGGAGACAGGGCACAGACACGAGGACTGGTAACGATGGGGAAAGGACTTCAGAGCAGCCCCGCAGACTGAAACCTGGAGCAGTGGGGCCACGCATGTGAAATGGGGGCGGCTGGTGGTTTTAGAAGCACAAAGGGGAGAGACATGTCCCCATGGCCCAACCTGGAGGGAAGGGCTGGGAGCCCTGCTGAGGAGAACACAATCCAAGATGCTGCAGTATATAGCAGCACAAACAGAAATGGAGATAGTGTGGCCTGGAGAGCTCACTGAAGAAGAGATTGCGATCTCTCTTCTCTGAGGCAGAGGGTTGGAAATGATCTCTTCTGCTCTGACTCTTGGAAGAGATGCAGAAAACCACCAGGGAAAGCTGCCAGAAAACAAAAGTCCCCCCAAATCGGTTTTCACTGAACCCATCCCCCCCTCCACAGGGGCAGGGTAACTCTGCCCAAACAGGATTGCCTGAATAACAGCATAGCAGGCCCCTCCCCAGACGACAGGCTGGGAGAACAAGAGGCTGACAACCCAAAGGTCCCTATAAAACAGGTGCATCTTGCTTGGATTGTGGTCAATAATTTGGACTCTGTACATTCCCTCAACCACCCCTCAACAGAATGACTGGAAAGACTCAGAGACTGTGACTTCTGCCACAGATCTACAAGTGGATACAGATATAACCAAGATGTTGGAAATGGATTTCAGGGTAACAGTTATGAAGACAATAGCTAGAATGGAGAAATTGATTAATGGCAACATAGAGTCTCTAAAGGCAGAAATGAAAGCTGAATTGGCAGAACTTAAAAATGTTATCAATAAGATCCAATCTAATCTAGATAATCTAACAGCTAGGGTAAGTGAGGCGGAAGAACACATTAGTGATCAAGAAGATCAATTGATAGAAAAGAAGCAAATAAAGGAGGCCAGGGAGAAACAACTCAAAATTCATAAAAACAGAATAAGAGAAATAAGTGACACCATGAAACGTTCCAATGTCAGAATTATTGGGATTCCTGAGGGGGTGGAGAGAGAGAGGACTAGAAGATATATTTGAGCAAATCATAGCTGAGAACTTCCCAAATATGGGGAATGAAACAAACATTCATGTCCTAAAGGCAGAGAGGACCCCTCCCAAGATCAAGGAAAACAGGCCAAAGCCCGGCATGTAATAGTAAAACTGGCAAATCTTAGAACCAAGGAAACCGTCTTAAGGGTAGTTAGGGGGAAGAGACTCCTTACATACAGAAGGAGGAACATCAGAATAATGTCAGACCCATCCACAGAGACCTGGCACGCCAGAAAGGCATGGCAAGACATATTCAGGGTACTAAATGAGAAGAACATGCGGCCAAGAATACTTTATCTGGCAAGGCTGTCATTTAGAATGGATGGAGAGTTACAGAGTTTCCAAGACTGGCAGAAACTGAAAGAATATGTGACCACTAAGCCGGCCCTGCTAGAAATATTAAGGGAGGTTCTATAAAAGGAGAAAGACCCCAAGAGTGATAGAGAACAGAAATTTACAGAGACAATCTATAGAAACAAGGACTTCACAGGTAACATGATGACAATAAAGTCATATCTTTCAATAATCACTCTCAATGTGAATGACCTAAATGCTCCCATAAAATGGCATAGGGTTGCAGATTGGATAAAAAGACAGGACGCATCCATATGCTGTCTACAAGAGACTCATTTTGAACCTAAAGATACATACAGACTGAAAGTGAAGGGATGGAGATACATCTTCCATGCCAACGGACCTTAGAAGAAAGCCGGTGTAGCAATTCTTATATTAGACAAATTAGATTTTAAACTAAAGTCTGTAGTTAGAGACACAGAAGGACACTATATCATTCTTAAAGGGTCTATCCAACAAGAAGATCTAACAATTGTAAATATCTACGCCCCCAACATGGAAGGAGCCATCTACATAAGCTAACTGTTAACCAAAATAAAGAGTCGTATTGATAACAATACGTTAATTGTAGGAGACCTCAAAACTCCACTCTCAGCAAAAGACAGATCCTCTAAGCAGAAAATCCACAAAGAAACAAAACCTTTGAATGACACACTGGACAAGATGGACCTCATAGATATATACAGAACATTCCACCCTAAAACAATGGAATACTCATTCTTCTTGAATGCACCGGAACATTTACTGGGTCACAAATCAGGTCTCAACCAATACCACAAGACTGAGATTATTCCCTGCATATTCTCAGACCATAATACTTTAAAACTGGAACTCAATCACAAGAAAAAATTTGGAAGAAATTCAAATACTTGGAAGCTAAAGACTACTATGCTCAAGAATGTTTGGGTCAACCAGGAAATCAAGGAAGAACTTAAACAATTCATGGAAACCAGTGAGAATGAAAACACATCAGTCCAAAACCTATGGGATTCTGCCAAGGCAGTCCTAAGGGGGAAATACACAGCCATCTAAGCCTCATTCAAAAAAATAGAAAAATCCCAAATTCACCAACTAACTCTACACCTTAAAGAACTAGAGAAAAAGCAACAAATGATGCCTAAGCCATGTACTAGAAGAGAAATAATTAAGATTAGAGCAGAGATCAATGAACTAGAAACCGGAAACACAGTAGATCAGATCAACAAAGCTAGAAGTTGGTTCTTTGACAGAATTAATAAGATCGATAAACCACTGGCCAGACTTATCCAGAAGAAAAGAGAAAGGACCCAAATTAATAAAATTATGAATGAAAGTGGAGAGATCACGACTAACACCAAGGAAATAGAAACAATTAAAGAAATTATTATCAACAACTATATGCCGATAAATTAAGCAACGTGGATGAAATGGATGACTTCCTGGAAATCTATAAACTGCCAAGATTGAAACAGGAAGGAAATGACAACCTGAATAGGCCGATAACTAGTAATGAGATTGAGGCAGTGATCAAAAACCTCCCAAAAACAAGAGTCCAGGGTCTGATGGATTCCCTGGGAAATTCTACCAAACATTCAAAGAAAAAATGATACCTATTCTCCTGAAGCTGTTTCAAAAAATAGAAACAGAAGGAAAGCTTCCAGACTCAATCTATGAGTCCAGCATTACCTTAATCCCCAAACCAAGCAAAGACCCCATCAAAAAGGAGAATTTCAGACCAATATCCCTGATGAATATGGATTCCAAAATTCTCAACAAAATTCTAGCTAATAGGATCCAACAATACATTAAAAGGATCATCCCCCACGACCAAGTGGGATTTATCCCCGGGATGGAAGGCTGGTTCAACATTTGCAAATCAATCAATGTGATAAAACACATTAATAAGAGGAGAGAGAAGATCCATATGGTCCTCTTAATTGATGCAGGAAAAGCATTTGACAAAATACAGCATCATTTCCTGATTAAAACTCTTCAGAGTATAAGGATAGAGGGAACATTCCTCAAGTTCATAAAATCCATCTATGCAAAACCCACAGCAAATATCGTCCTCAATGGGGAAAAGCTGAGAGCCTTTCCCTTAAGATCAGGAACACGTCAAGGATGTCCACTCTCGTCATTGTTGTTCAACATAGTACTAGAAGACTTAGCAACAACAATCAGACAACAAAAAGAAATAAAATGTATCCAAATTGGCAAAGAAGAAGCCCAACTTTCTCTCTTCACAGATGACATGATTCTTTATGTGGAAAACCCAGAAGTCTCCACCCCCAAATTACTAGAATTCATATGGCAGTTCAGTAATGTGGCAGGATACAAAATCAATGCACAGAAATCAGTTGCTTTCTTATACACTAACCATGCAACTGTAGAAAGAGAAATTAGAGAAACAATTCCATTACAATAACATCAAAAACCATAAGATATGTTGGAATAAATGTAACCAAAGAGGTAAAGGATCTATACTCTAGGAACTACAGAACACTCATGAAAGAAATTGAAGACACAAAAAGATGGAAAAACATTCCATGCTCATGGATCGGAAGAATAAACATTGTTAAAATGTCTATGCTACCCAGAGCAATCTATACCTTCAATGCCATCCCGATCAAAATTCCAATGACATTTTTCAAAGTGCTGGAACAAACAATCCTAAAATTTGTATGGAATCAGAAATGACCCCAAATCACCAAGGAAATGTTGAAAAAGAAAAACAAAACTGGCGAAATCATGTTGCCCGATTTCAAGCTATATTACAAAGTAGTGATATCCAAGACAGCATGGTACTGGCACAAAAGCAGACATATAGACCAATGGAACAGAACAGAGAGCCCAGATATGGACCCTCAACTCTATGGTCAAATAAGCTTTGATAAAGCAGGAAAAAATATGCAATGGAAAAAAGACAGTCTCTTCAACAAATGGTGCTGGGAATTTTGGACAGCCACATGCAGAAGAATGAAACTCGACCATTCTCTAACACGATACACAAAGATAAACTCAAAATGGATGAAAGACCTCAATGTGAGACAGAAGTCCATTAAAATCCTAGAGGAGAACATAGGTAGTAACCTTTTGGACATCGCCCACAGCAACTTCTTTCAAGATACATCTCCAAAAGCTAGTGAAACAAAAGCAAAAATGAACTTTTGGGACTTCATCAAGATAAAAACCTTCTTCATAGCAAAGGAAACAGTCAATAAAACAAAGAGGCAACACACAGCATGAGAGAAGATATTTGCAAATGACACTACAGATAAAGGGCTGGTATCCAAGATCTATAAAGAACTTCTCAAACTCAACACCCAAAAAACAAACAATCAAGTCCAAAAACGGGCAGAAGACATGAACAGACATTTCTCCAAAGAAGACATACAAATGTCTAACAGACACATGAAAAAATGTTCATCATCATTAGCCTTCACGGAAATTCAAATCAAAACCACATTGAGATACCACCTTCCACCAGTTAGAATGGCAAAAATTGACAAGGCAAGAAACAACAAATGTTGGAGGTTGTGGAGAAAGGGGAACCTTCTTACAATGTTGGTGGGAATGCAAGTTGGTAGAGCCACTTTGGAAAACAGTGTGGAGGCACTTCAAAAAATTAAAAATAGAGCTACCCTATGACCCAGCAATTGCACTCGTGAGTATTTACCGCAATGACACAGATGTGAAAAGAAGGGCCACATGCACCCCAATATTCATAGCAGCATTGTCCACAATAGCCAAACTGTGGAAAGAGCCGAGATGCCCTTCAACAGATGAATGGATAAAGAAGATGTGGTCCATACATACAATGGAATATTAGCCATCAGAAAGGATGAATACCCAACTTTTGCATCAACATGGTTGGGATTGGAAGAAATTATGCTAAGTGAAATAAGTCAAGCAGAGAAAGTCAACTATCATATGGTTTCACTTATTTGTGGAACGTAAGGAATAGCATGGAGGACATAGGAGAAGGAAGGGAAAAATGAAGGGGGTGAAATCGGAGGAAGCAATGAACCATGAGAGACTATGGACTCTGAGAATCAAACTGAGGATTTTAGAGGGGAGGGGGTTGAGGGGATAGGTTAGTCCAGTGATGGGTATTAAGGAGGGCAGGTACTGCATGGAGCACTGGGTGTTATACAAAAACAATGAATCATGGAACACTACATCAAAAAGTAATGATGTATCGTATGGTGACTAACATAACATAATAAAATAAAATAAAAATAAAATAAGAAAAATAAAATAAATAAATAAAATAAAATAAATAATAAAATAAAATAAAATAAATAAAATAATAAAATATTGAGTACTATAAAGTAGGTCTCAGCATTATCAGATGGTGCCAAATTGTTTACCAAATTGTCTGAATTAATATAGTAGCTCTGGTGGCCTATAAGACTGTCTCTCACTCCACATCCTAACACACAGTATTATCAGACTTCTTCACTTTTGCCAATCTAGTGGGGGTAAAACGATATCTCAATGTGATCTTGATTTCTATGTACTTAACGATTAAAGAGGTTGAAATTCTTTACATATGTTTATTTGGCCTTTGTGTTTCTTTTGTTATGAAATGCTTATTATGTCTTTTGTTTATTTTTTCTTGGATAGTTTTTCTTCTTTTTGATTTATAGGAATTCTTTTTATGTGTATTCTGAATACTAATCATTTGCCAGTTGTATGTGTTGCAAATATCTTTTTCCAAGTTTGTATCTTGTCTTTTCATCTTTTTTGAATTTATTTATTTATTTAGAGGTATTGTTGGCACACAAAGTTACATTAGTTTCAGGCATACAACATAGTGATTCAACAATTCTATACATTACTCAGTGCTCATCACAACAAGCGCACTCCTAAATCCCCATCACCTATTTCACCCATCCCCCCTCCTACCTACCCTCTGACAGCCATCATTTTATTCTCTATTGTTAAGAGTCATTTTTTGGTTTGTCTCTATTTTTCTTTGTTCATTTGGTTTCTTTATTAAATTCCACATATGAGGGAAATCATATGGTATTTGTCTTTCTCTGACTTTTTTCACTTAGCATTATACTCTCTAGCTCTAGCCATGTTTTGCAAATGACAAGATTTCATTCTTTTTGATGGCTGAGTAATATTTCATTGTATATATGTACCACATATTCTTTATTCATTTATTGATGGACACTTAGGCTGCTTCCATAATTTGGCTATTGTAAATAATGCTGCAATGAACATAGGGGTTCATATATCTTTCTGAATTAGTATTTTCCTATTCTTTGGATAAATGCCTAGTAGTAGAATTTCTGGATCATATGATAATTGTATTTTTAATTTTTTGATGAACCACCATGCTGTGTTCCAGAGTGGCTGCACCAGTTTGTATTCCCACCAACAGTGCAAGAGGGTTCCCCTTTCTCTACATCTTCACCAACACTTGTTGTGTTGATTTTAGCCATTCCAATAGGTATGAGGTGATATTTCATTGTAGCTTTGTTTGCCTTTCCCTGATAATGAGTGATGTGGAGCATCTCTTTGTGTGTCTGTTGGCCATCTGGATGTCTTTGGAGAAATGTTAGTTTATATCTTCTGCCTGTTTTTTCATTGGATTATTTATCTCTTTGGTGTTGAGTTGTATAAGTTCTTTATATATTTTGGATATTACTCCTTATTGTATATGTCATTTTCAAATATCTTCTCCCATTCACTAGGTAGCCTTTTTATTTCATTGATGGTTTCCTTCACTGTGCAAAAGCTTTTTATTTTGGTGCAGTTCCAATAGTTTATTTTTACTTTTGTTTCTCTTGCTTCAGGAGACATAGCTAGAAAAATATTGCTAAGGTTGATGTCCAAGAGATTACTGCTTATCTTGCCTTTAAGGAGGTTTATTGTTTCAGGTCTCACATTTAGGTCTTTAATCCATTTTGAGTTTATTTTTGTGTATGGTGTAAGAAAGTGGTCCAGTTTCATTCTTTTGCATTTTGCTGTCCAGTTTTTCCAACACCCTTCGTTGAAGAGACTGTCTATTTCCCATTGTGTATTCTTGCCTCGTTTGTCAGATTAATTGACCATATAATTGGGGTTTTATTTCTGGGTTTTCTATCCTGTTACATTGATCTATGTGTCTGTTTTTGTGTCGGTACTATACTGTTTTGATCACTATAGCTTTGTAGTTTATCTTGAAATCTGGGATTCTGATACCTCCAGTTTTTTTTTTTTTCCAAGATTGCTTTGGCTATTCAGTCTTTTATGGTTCCATACAATTTTAAGATTATTTGTTGTAGTTCTGTGAAAAATGCTTTTGGTATTTGATAAGAATTGCATTAAGTGTGTAGATTGCTTTTAGTGGTATAGGCATTTTAACAATATTTGTTCTCCCAATCCATGAGCATGGAATATCTTTCCATTTGTTTGTGTCATCTTTAATTTCATTCATCAGTGTTTTATAGTTTTCAGAGCACAGGTCTTTCACCTCCTTGGTTAAGTTTATTCCTAGATATTTTATTATTTTTGGTATAATTGTAAATGGGATTTTTTTTCTTAAATTTTCTTTCTTAATTTCTACTTCATTATTAGTGTATAGAAATGCAACAGGTTTCTGTATATTGATTTTATATCCTGTGACTTTACTGAATTCATTTATCAGTTCTAGCAGTATTTTGAGGAGCCTTTTGGGTTTTCTATATATAATATTATGTCATCTGCAAATAGTGAAAGTTTTACTTCTTCCTTACCAATTTGGATGCCTTTTATTTCTTTTTGTTGCCTGATGCTGTGATTGGGACTTCCAGTACTATGTTATATAACAGTGAGAGTGGACATCCCTGTCTTGTTCCTGACCATAGAGGAAAAGCTTTCAGTTTTTCCCCATTGAGGATGATATTAACTGTGGGTTTTTCATATAAGGCCTTTATTATGTTGAGTTATGTTCCCACTAAACTTACTTTTTGAGTTTTTTTTTTAATCATGAATGGATGCTTTCTCTGCATCTATTGAGAGGATCATATGGTCCTTATTCTTTCTCTTATTGATATATCATGTTGATCATGTTGATTTGCAAATATTGAACCATGCTTGCAACCCAGGAATAAATCCCACTTGATTGTGATGGATTTTTTAAAATGTATTATTGAATTTGGTTTGCTAGTATTTTATTGTGGATTGTTAAATCAGTGGGATACTGGCCTGTAGTTCTTTTTTTTAATGGTGTCTTTATCTGGTTTTGGTATCAAAACCTTTCATCCCTATGACTTATTCATTCCATAAGTGCAATTCTGTACCTCCCACTCCCCTTCACTTATTCTGTCCGTTCCTCCATGCCTTTCCCCTCTGGAAACCACCTGTTTGTTCTCAGTATTCATGGTCGGTTTCTGCTTTTTGTTTGTTTGTTTGTTCATTTGATTTTTTTTCTAGATTCTACCTATAAGTGAAATCATATGGTATTCTTTTATTTTATTATGTTATGTTAGTTACCATATAGTACTTCATTAGTTTTTGATGTAGTGTTCCATGATTCATTGTTTGCGTACAATACCCAGTGCTCCACGTAGAACGTGCCCTCTTTAATACCCATCACTGGGCTAACCCATCCCCCCACCCTCTCCCCTCTGAAACCCTCAGTTTGATTCCCAGAGTCCACAGTCTCTAATGGTTCGTCTCCCCCTCTGATCCACCCCCTTCATTTTTCCCTTCTTTTTCCTAATGTCCTCCATGTTATTCCTTATGTTCCACATATAAGTAAAACCATATGGTATTTTTTGATAATAGAAGTTCTTAGTATTAATGCAGTAATATTTATCAGTCTTTCCCTTTATACTTTGTGCTTTGTTGGTCTGGCTTAGGAAAGGCTTTCTTGAAATAGTCTTCTATGATTTTTTAAAAAGATTTACTTATTTATTTGAGAGAAAGAGAGAGAGGGGACATGCATGGATGCAAGCAGGGGCAGGGGAAGAGCAGAAGGAATGGGAGAGAGAATCTCAAGCAGACTCCCCACTGAGCACAGAGCCCAATGTGGGGCTTGATCCCAAGACCCTAAGATCATGACTTGATCTGAAACCAAGAGTTGGATGCTTAACCAATTGAGTCACCCAGGCACACCTTCTATGATTTTTTTTTACTAAAAATTTTAACATTTTGATTTTAAAGTTAAATCATTAAACCATTGGGGTGAAGTAGATGTCTGTTTTTCCCCATCAAGGCAAACAGTGACCCCAAGATAATTTATCCTATATATTGTGTATTGGATAGTCTATGGCATCCTTAGTGAACTGCAGCTTCACTTCTATTGACTATTAAGTGTTCATGCATGGTTTGTCTTTTTCTGAACTCTATTCTGTTCCACTGGTCATTTTGATTGTCCTTTAGCTGACAACTGATAACTGGTAGAACAAATGCCATTTCCAAATTCTTCATGAATTGTTTGGCCTTTCTCTTCTGTAAAAATTTTGAAAGCAACTCGTTCCTTTAAAACCTTATTGAGGAAGAGAAGGAGATATAAAATAAGATGAAAATTGAGAGGGAGGCAAACCATAAGAGGGGCTGAACTCCAGGAAACAAACTGAAGATTGCTGGAGGGGAGATGGGTGGGGGAAAGGGATAACTGGGTGATGGGCTTTAAGGAGGACACTCGATGTAACGAGCACTGAGTGTTATATGCAACTGATCAGTCACTAAATTCTACCTCTGAAACTAATAAAAAAATAAAACCTTATTGGAATTTTGATTGGAATTTATTGAATCTATAGTTCAATTTGGAGGAAACCAACATCTTTATAATATTGATTCTTCTAATCCATGAACATTACCCATTTAGTTTAATATTCTTTTTTTTAAATTTTATTATGTTAGTCACCATACATCATTAGTTTTTGATGTAGTGATCCATGATTCATTGTTTTCGTATAACACCCAGTGCTCTATGCAGTACGTGCCCTCCTTAATAGTTTAATATTCTTTATTTTCTTTTAATAGCTCTATGATTTTCTTCAGCTAGGTCTTGAATATCTTTTGTTAGATTTATTCCTATGTACCTTACATATTTTATTACTATTATAAATGACATATATTTCTGGGGTTTTATCTTCTTCTTTCATTTGGAGCATATTCCTCTGTCTTTTCATTTGTCTCAACTCCCTGTGTTTGTTTCTGTGTATTAGATGAAACAGCTATCTCTCCCATTCCTGAAAGAGTGGCTTCATGTAGGAGATGAAACTTATCATTTAACCTTGCATTAGCTCTTGGTTGTCTCTTGAATCTTTGTGAATGTCTAAATAGCTTGATTTTTGTTGTTTGTTAAGTCTCAGTTGTTGAGGATGTGCCAACACCTGTGAGTGTTTCAGAGGGAAGGATCAGTCAGCACCTAGTTTAAGGCTGGCTCAAGATAAACAAGGTAAGCAAAACATACAGTCCTGTGAGACCACAACTGTAGATCCTGCTGGCCTTCAGACCAGGCACTCTGGAGTTTACCTCAGAGACTGACTGCATCTTTGCCTCTGCTACCCCTCAATGTGGTGATAGTTGCAAAATTTGGGATTCCATATGAGTGTACAGTCTCCTTTCTGGGAGGTACCAGTGAGCCATAGAAGACCAAATGAACACTCAAAGATGGCATCTCCCAGCCTACTTTCCTTGAGATCCCTTCTGTAGCCTCTATATTTGTGGTGAGTCTCAAGCCTGCTTCTCTCAGACTAAGTAAATAGGCATTTTTCCATAGGATGACTGGCGGGTGTGGGGTGTGTTTTAGCCCGCTGTCTGTGCAGTGTCTTGGGGGTGGCAAATTACCAAGAACTCTTTCTCTGAATATTTCAGAACCATAGGGCCTCAAAACACAATCTTTCTTGACTACTAAACTCAGGCTCTCAAGGAACATCCTCTGTGTAGGCGGCACACACCAGCTGGCTTTGGGAGGACCATGGTGCAGTGGCATACAGGGGTGGCATGCTCTACTGGGTGCTTTAAGTAGGGGTTGCAAGGTTCAGTGGTCAGGGGCAGAGGTTAGAGGAAAATGGTGCCTGCTTATGCTTGTACTAGTAGGGCAGGTGGAAAACACCAACATCTTCTTCCCCAGAGAGAGCTCCAGCAGGCTCCTGTTCTTCCAGCAGACACTTTAAGAACAGCAAGTGAATCTCCTTCACTTATGGTCCAGGCACTTTCCAAACTGCTGCTTTTGTGCTGGGTTCCAGTCTAAGTGTGTCTGTGCATGAGCCCTTTAGGAGTGGGCTCTTCATTCTCTACAACACTATGGCTTTCTTAGACATACACCCCCTTGGTTTTCAGAACTGGATGTTTTGGGGGCTCTTCTCTTCAGTGCCTGATTCGAGGCACAAAACTCTTGCTCCTCTGGGAATAGTTCTTTCAGTTCTTTCTCTCTCTTTCTTTCTTTCAAGATTTATTTGTTTTAGAGGGGGAGGGGCAAAGGGAGAGGGACAGAAAATCCTACACAGACTCTGCACTGAGCACAGAGCCCCACAGGGTTGGTGGGTGGGTGATGTCATGGCTCAATCCCATGACCTGAGCCAAAGCCAAGAGTCAGGAATTTAACCAACTGTGCCACCCAGGCACCCCTGGGAGAAGTTCTTTTTTTTTTCTTTTTTTTAAAGATTTTATTTATTTATTTATTTGAGAGAGAGAATGAGAGCATGAGAAGGGGGAGGGTCAGAGGGAGAAGCAGACTCCCCGCTGAGCAGGGAGCCTGATGCGGGACTCGATCCTGGAACTCCAGGATCATGACCTGAGCCGAAGGCAGTCGCTTAACCAACTGAGCCACCCAGGCGCCCCCCTGGGAGAAGTTCTATCTGTATTTGTGAGATCCCTCCTGACTCTGGGTTGCTGTGCTAGGCATGGGGTTTTTGGTGAGATTGCATCTCTGCCTCTCCTACCCATTTCGATGTGGTTCTTTTATCCTTTGTTTTGGAGGAGCTTGTTCAGATAATTTTTAGAGTTTTTAAGAGGGAGTTTTTCCATATGTAGTTGTATATTTCTTATGTCCATGGGAGGAGGTGAGTTCATAATATTCCTCTATAGCTGTCTTGAAAGGCCTCCCTGTAAGTCAATTTCATTTGAAACATTTTCAACATCAGATTCTCTCCTCAATTAATGAGTTAAATCTTTGGCAAGTGTTTATTTTATATGTGTATGACGAACATGGTTTTATCATGTTGAAAGCTATACTTTAACACTGTTAAAATTTTCAAGCATATAGTCAAAACATTGAGATTAGTGTAATAAATTTCCTTGCACCAGCCTCCAGATGCACAATAGTAACACTGCTGTGAGGCCTGCATGTATTTCATTCACTTACTCTCTTCATGCCCTCCATTGAGCAGGTGCAATTATTACTCCATTTTATTTATTTATTTATTGGTTGTTTTTAAAATTTAAATTCAATTAGCCAACATATACTATATCATTAGTTTCAAATGTAGAGTTCAACAATTCATCAGTTGTGTACAACACCCAGTGCTCATCACATCACGTGCCCTCCTTAATGCCCATCACCCAGTTACCCCATCCCCCCACCCACCTCCCCTCCAGCAACCCTGTTTGTTCCCTAGAGTTACGAGTCTCTCATGGTTTTTCTACCTCTCTGATGACTTCCATTTCATTTTCCTTCCCTTCCCCTATGATCCTTTGCCCTGTTTCTTATGTTTCACATATGAGTGAAACCATATAACTGTCTTTCTCTGATTGACTTATTTTGCTCAGCATAATACCCTCCAATTCCATCCATGTCAATGTAAATGGTAAGTATTCATCCTTTCTGATTGCTTAGTATTCCATTGTATATATATGCCACATCTTCTTTACCCGTTCATCAGTTGATGGAAATCTTGGCTCTTTCCATAGTTTGGCTATTTTGGACATTGCTGCTATAGACACTGGGGTGCAGGTGCCCCTTTGGATCATTAAATTTGTATCTTTGGGGTAAATACCTAGTAGTGCAATTGCTGGGTTGTAAGGTAACTCTATTTTTAACTTCTTGAGGAACCTCCATACTGTTTTCCAGAGTGGCTGCAGCAGCTTTCATTCCCACCAACAGTGTAAGAGGGTTTCCTTTTCTCCTTATCCTTGCCAACATCAACATAATTTCCTGACTTGTTAATTTTAGCCATTCTGACTGATGTGAGGTGGTATCTCATTGTAGTTTTGATTTGCCTTTCCCTGATGCCCAGGGATGTGGAGCATTTTTCCATGTGTCTATTGGCCATTGGTATGTCTTCTTTGGAGAAATGTCTGTTCATGTCTCCTGCCCATTTCTTGATTGGATCATTTGTTCTTTGGGTGTTGAGTTTGATAAGTTCTTTATAGATCTTGGATGCTAGCTCTTTATCTGATATGTCATTTGCAAATATCTTCTCCCATTCTGTAGGTTGCCTTTTGGTTTTGTTGACTGTTTTATTTGATGTGCAGAAGCTTTTTATCTCCACTTTAGAGAGGAATAAACTAAAGCATGAAGAGGGGAAGTGATAAGTTCAGAACCCCACAGCTGGGACAGGTACAGCTCTGGAGCACCTGTTATCAAGCACTGCCATTTGAGCAGATTTCAGTCCTGGAGGGGTGCTGGGGGCTAAAATGTAGGTGTGTATTCTGAGCCTTCAGGGGGGTGGCATTGTGTGTAGTATTCTCCAGATCACTGGCCTCAGTTAACACTTTTCCCCGCAACCAGAAAAAGTAGCTCTGGATAGCTTTAGGAAATGCCACCCTGGACCCAGTCAAGTAAAGTGTGGTAGTGCAGAGCCTGGTAAACACAGTGTGAACACTGAACTCAGACCATGCTAGTTGAGACCTGACATTTACTACCTGTGCAGTCGTGGACACGTCATTTCCCCCAGAACCCCAGTGTCCTCCCAAAAGAGGGGGACAATCCACACAGCCCTCAGCAGCCAGCAGGATGGAAAAAATTTGCCTGCACAATATTCTTGGAACTGATGGACATTGCCTTCCCTTTCTTTAATTCCTATATTCCCAGTTTGTCAGCTGACTGGTTGGGGTCTGCCCCTGTCCAAGAGTCTGATGGTGGGGGGTTGCCACTGTTCACAAGCCTAATGGTGGTAGGGTCTGCCTCTGTCCATGAGCTGATGGTGGGGGACCACCCCTGTCCACAAATCTGATAGTGGGAATTTGACCCTCTCTATTAGTCTGGTGGGGGGGACATCTCTGCTCATGAGTCTGATGGTGGGGAACTGTCCCTGCCCATGAATTTGTTGGTGGGGGCTTGCCCCTGTTCATGAGCTGATGGCGGAATGCTATCCCTGTCTGCAAACCTTACTTGAGGATCTGCTGCTGTCCAAGAGTCTGATGGTGGAGGGCTACCCCCCAGTCTATGAATCCAATGGTGGTGGGCTGGCTCTATGAGTAGTGTCATATGGCAGCCTGATAGCCCACTGAAGAATAGAGGCCTAGAAGCCCTGCTTCTTGTAAGTGAAGGAGCCAGCTGGTGACCAGCACAGGGGTTTTAAATTGGGCTGGTGATAGATTTTACTGTTCAACCAGACCCAAAGCACTGCTGGAGAGGGCTCAGGAGAGAAGAGAAAGTTAGATTTTATATATCCAAACAGGTTGTTCTTAAAAGAAGCAAGAAATAAACTAAAAGCCAAAAGCAAAAGGAAGAGTACCATGGGAATGGGAGGCTTGCAGGGGCTACAAGTGACAAGGAGCTCCTGTTTCTCGCAGAGCCCAATCAGGCACTGCCCATAGGCAAACAGCAACAGTCTCAGACATGGGCCAACTGCTCATTACCTTGGCTTCGTTCTCCAGGGCCAGCATTTCCATGTTACTTCCAAGGGTTTTCACAACACCCACCTCCGAGGCACTGCTGAGGCACTCAGGAGCTGCCTGTACTGTGTGCATATTTGGGACCTATAGGTGTGCACCTGTTGGTGCTTTGGTGATATGGCCTTGGTTAATATTCCCAAAGGGCTGTGAGGTGCATCTTCTATGGGAGCAAAGGCAGGGGAGAGAAGGGCTCCAGCTTGCATGATGGTAAAAGAAAGACAGAATCTGAGTGCACGTATTTCTGGATTTAGAGCACATGTTGCTTTGCTTTACAAATTCCATTTACAAAATGACTCAGTTTCCTTATCTTTCAATTGAGCTCATGTGGCAATAACCCCTTTATTGATAAAGTGCAAGTAAATGATTTGGAGTGTGTAGATGTTGTCAGAGAAAGGCCATTAACACTTGGCCTTCCCAGGGCTGGGCAATTATTGGTGATTCTTTCACATTACCCTGGAAAGGGATGTCAGCTCAGAGCAGGGCATCAGGAGTCTAAGTGGAGAGAGACATAGTGATGTGGCTTGGGGTGAAAGAACTGAGAACACACTGCAGGTCTGAAGACTGTAGGTATAGAAAGGGCAGGGGAGGAAGGAAGGGGAGAAAGAGGCTGGGCTGAGGATGGCTGGAGGCTTATCTCAGGAAATTTGGCAGAGGGATTGGGACCTGGATAGAGGACTAGCTCCCAGGGCCATTTCTGTGGAGACAAAGGCCCTGAGAAGAGGTCATTGGGCTTGGAGAAGAGATGTGAAACACTGTGGGCATGCAGGACATTCAGGTGGAAACTGACCTCCCTGAGACCATGCACATAAGGGGAACTACTCCCCTGTTTTTCTAACTCAAGGACCCAATACTCTGTAATGATGATGATGATGATAATTAATATTTACTGTGTGCTTCCTATGAGCTGAGAGCTGTTAGCATCTTCAATATGGTGTCTCCATCAATTCTCACAATGGTTCTGAGAAACAGACACTAGTAACTACCACCTTTGACAGATGGGGTGGAGAAAAGCCAAATAACTTGTCCAAGATTCAGTCATGCAGGCAGTGATAGGGAACTGAGATTCAAATCTGGTAGTCTGACTCCTGGGGTGTGGGGCCATGCCACCTCTGTCCCCTCCAATGGCCAGATAGTGTCTACCATCTATGTCTTACATAATAGTAGTCTCTGGAAGGACTCCTTAAATGTGAAACTCTAGGAAGCATAGCAATGAAGTGGAACAGAGATGGGTGAGAACTATCAAGGGGGACAATGCAAGACTACAAAGGACTTACACTTGTTAGGTTCAGAACCTGGAGTCTATTTACTCACTGTAGTTGGCATCTTCTAACATGGTGTTCAATGGCCCCACATCCTGGGAAGTGGGCCTAGTATAAACTCCTCCCCTTGTGTGTGGGCTGGACCTAGTGATTTTCTTTTCTTTTTTTTTTTAAAGATTTTATTTATTTATTTGAGAGAGAGAATGAGATAGAGAGAGAGCATGAGAGGGGGAAGGGTCAGAGGGAGAAGCAGACTCTCCGCTGAGCAGGGAACCTGATGCGGGACTCGATCCCGGGACTCCAGGATCATGACCTGAGCCGAAGGCAGTTGCTTAACCAACTAAGCCACCCAGGTACCCCCCTAATGATTTTCTTATAAGGAATAGAATATGGCAGAATGATGAGATGTCACTTCCTAGATTAGGTCATAAGAAGATTGTGCTGTTTGGGTTCTCCTCTCTTAATCTTGGATCACGTGCACTGGGGGAAGCCAGCTTCCTGTGAGAAGTCCTATGAAGAGGCCCATGGGCCCTGATAAGGAAGTGAGACCCTCAGTTCAACAGCCCACGAAGAAGTGAAGCTTGCCAACCACTATGTGAGTGACCTTGAAAGTGGTCCACCCCCATCCCTGCCACCACAGCTGAGTATTCAAATGAGACCACAAATGAGACCAACAGCTTGACTGTGACCTCATCAGAGACCTTGAGCTTGAGATGTCCAGCTAAGCCATGCCCAAATTACTGAGCTGCAGAAACCATGAGATCATATCTGCTTGTTTTAAGCTGCTAAGTTGTGGGATAATATTTTAGGCAAAATGGGTAACTAAGATACACCCTATGAAGAACCTGCCAGTCCTCCTTAAACAAGGGGATCATAATATAATTAATTACCTTAACTAGAACTATTCTGATAATAAAATTACCCTGTGATGACAGGCATAAACCTGAACCATCCCTGGCAAATCAGAGCACATGGAACAAAAGGCATACTTGTGGCATGTTTGGAATTCTCCTCCAGTTCCAAGGGTGCTTCCTGTCCCACATGTACCCGAACTGGTCTGGAGGTACTGAATGCCAACCTCTTGTTTCAGGAGCATCAGAGCTAGGCTTGGCTTTCTCTACTTTTGCATGTGCCCCCGGGATGACCTTTAGGGCCCAGTCCTTATTATTTGATTGCCATTATGAGTTTGCTGTCCTCCAATTCTCTCTGCTCACTGAATGCTGGGCCTGTATGTTAGGCTTTGGAATGAGTAGGGACAGAAACTCTTTATCCTTTTGTGTTTGCAGATGAATCTGGCATCCTTGTTCTCTGTGCCATGAGAGTAGCATTTGAGGCAAGGAAGACCTATATCCTTCTGGGAATGCAAGCCACGAGTGGGTCTTCCATTCCTGGAAACATGGCTCCAATAGTCCTTCTGGTGATAGTTGAGCTTCTATGGGGGCAAGGAACAGAGGCTCAGTGCAATGACCTAGGAACAGGATGATTTATGGTGGGAATGTTTGTGGACTGGAATTGGACCATTTAGCATGGGTTCTTCTCTGCATTTCTCATAGCACCTGCTTCTCTGTCTCTTCCTCTGAACTGACTTTCCAATCCAAATTCCAGAAGGAAGCATTCTGGTTGTGTGAACAAATTAACCCATTCCCTATGCATCAGGTCCTCATGAGCAGATCATCTCAGGGGTAGCAGATGCCCACCCAGATGCACATAACAACTACCCCTGGACAACAAACAGCCCAGTGTTGCTTCCCTCAGCAGGGGCTGAAGGTGAGGCCCGTAGCTGAAATGGGACATTGGTTATGGTGGCGATCTTAAGTCTCTTCCAGAAGCATCAGTGTAACTTGGCCACATTGGTATTTCAGCCATGTCTTGGGTGTCTCTTGCCCTGGCATGGAGACAAATCCTCACAATCACTTATGACAAGTTGTGCAGTGATAGCAATTTTTTTTTTGTCTGAACTCTTTTGCTATTCTAAGTTCTTGGTGATGGAAGCAAAAACGGTCATAAGAGGCCTCACAATGGCAATGTCATGTCACCCCTGCCCTGTCCCCCTCAAGGGTGGTGATTGAGATGCAATCACAGTTGAGTTGTTGCATAAGTCCCTTTGGTATGGCATTTGTGGATCTATCTTTCATCTTCACACTGTGAAGAAACAAGGAATCACATTTGGCCAAAAAGCACTGGGGTATGCAGCACCTTTGGGCTCCATCCATCAGTAGGGGCTCTTGTAGAAGCTTCTCATTGGGAATTGCTTAAGTCCTCCTCTGAAGATGGATGCTCACTTCTTTGGGCAGTGCTTGCTGACTCACTGTTAAGTATGCATTAAAAGTGATGGAGACCAATTGATTTTTGTGTCAGATACTCTAACTCCCATTTCAAAGTTTCTTTAAAAGGCCATAAAACATGAAATTTTGATAAATCTCTGGAAGACAGGCATACAGGCAAATGCAATTTTACTTTCTCAGTTATTAGTGCTATTTTCAAATTGATTACCAAACGGGGCCCAATTCAATTTCTCTTAAGTGTCTATTTGAAGTAGTTAAAACTTTTTTAGAAAATTAATAGTGGGACACTTGCAACTTATTTCTATAGTCAAACAAGGGTGAGTTATCTTCTTTTGGATCACTCTATCAAGTAATTTTAAAGAAGTATCCAAAAACCACACTGAAAAGAATTTAGAAAAGTTTCAGGTAGAGAATTTTAATTCTTTTTGGAATATGACATGTTCAGTAGACTTGTTGTTTGAACTAATTTTCAGACAGTACCTCACCATCTAGAGAAAATTAAATCACCTTCTCAATAAAGGAGACACAAGGTAATTTAGAGTCATTAAATAAGACCATTAGGAATTACTTGTGTCCTTTGCCTATCCGTCAAAACTCTCTCTCTCTCTCTGTGTAATGTATTTCCCAAAACTACATTAAAAATAAAAAAATACTATTACAGTTCTTAGATCCCAAGGCATGTGCTCAAAGAAGTTGATTCCTTTCTATAGTAAAGCCTCTTTTTTTGGCATTACCAGGAAATGAAGTGTCCACAAAATGTCTCTTCTTTCAGTGCAGAACTTTATAAAGTACTACTCCTGATCTCTTGATGGAATTATTTCCAGCCAGCATTGCACATCTCATTACTTCCTAAACAAAACATATGAACCACAATTTAGGGTTTCCTGCATGATTCTAATCATCATTAATATCCATTTGACAGCCTCCGATATTCATTGCAGGCACTAGGGCTGATGGTGGGCTGGACAACAGGGCTATGTGAGAAGAGCCACTGGGGCTGATGCAGGGGGTCTCAGGGGGGACAGGCTCTTAAACAAGTACCTGTGCCAGGTCCCAAGATGACTGCAGCTACAGTTCCAGGTGAGGAAACTTTGCCAGAGCAGGTGATACAGAGTGGAGTCTTGGGTAGCTGCTAGCCACAGGGCCAGTGAAGCCAGGGCTGACTGGGGAGGGTCAGAGCAGCAGACAGCCTGGGGCAGCACTCTCCAGTGAGCTCTGTGGAAGGGCTCCTCCTAGAAGGGATCTCTTTGAAAATATTTGATGGTTTAAGAGAGTGGACAATACTTATGCTCCAGCCCCTTGTAGGTGATTTCTTAGGTTTAATGTTAACATAGGAAAGAATTCAAGACATCCTGCTGGAAAGAAAGTGGTTTGACTTTGTTTGATCCAGAATTTTCCCCACATATTTGGTCATAGTCTTCCATCTCCCCTTCTCCCAACTGCTGCTCTGTGTTTTTGTTTAATACCATTATTTCTTTTGAAAAATGTTGTACACATCATGAAGAAAGCTTTCAGACAGCCTCAAGGAATGGGGGAATCTTAACAAGCAACTTTATACACAGACAGGGCTGCAGGAACTGCTCCACAGGGCCTCCCCACAGCCCTGCCAGGCTCCTGCTATGTCCTCTTCCCATCTGCAGGGGCAGGGCAGGAGGATGGGAGAGATCCAGGCATCTTTCCCAGGCCAGCACTTTTGCTCACATTTGACTGGATGGACTGTGCCTCAAGACATCCTCTTGCCTGAGAGAGTCAAGGATAGTTCTCTTTCAGGTTCATTTGCTACCCCTAGAGAGGGGAAAGATTTGGGGGGGACTGTTCTCCATGCCTCACTTTGGCTTTATGTAGTGAGAGGGCTGGGGTAGAGGAGAGTCTTGGGAAGTAGGCAGGGGTGTATCAGGGAAAGTCTTGTGTAACTCAGGCTAAGAAACTTCACTTTTTCTGTAGCAAGCAGTTGTCAAACTGGGTCTTATAGATGCCAGGTCTCTGCAGTGGTGACTCAGGCCTGTGGCAAAAGCCTTATTTGAAATACTTAAAAATATATTTTAAATGATTAAAAACCCATTCAAATGTATGATGTATCATTTATTTTTTTTTATTCAAAAGCAAGAGGAGCTGACTCTGCACATATACACAATGCCTGCTTTTTGCCTATAGCAGTGATTTTGGAACTTTCTTTTTAAGCAACAAAATCCCTTTTCAAATCAAAGATTATGTGGTGCTTGAATAAATAAGACTGATAGGAGCCATGTTTGTTAGAATACATTGATCTTACAGTTTTTATCCACTATAAAGTTGATGACCTAGGGAAAGAAAAGGTAGAACTATAAGGAAGAAGGTAAAGGGAGGGTTCTGCAGTGGAACATATGACTGTTACATGAACTATTACAGTAGCCACTGGTCTTAATGTGAATGTTTGTCTATACTGATACTAAATATGTGTTTGGGGGTCTGTCATGCTATGGAGCAAATGAAAAGAATAGAAGATTTCTAACATTAATGGGAACTACAATATCACAGCATGAACTAATTGCTGATTTGCTAGAGTCATTGAAACTTTATAAACAGATTTTCATAATTCAGATCTTGGACATGTTCTATGGAGGGCAAGTGGGGGATGGGGAGCTACTGCTGGTAAAGGCCTGGGGAGCTAACATTTACAGTGTTTTGTAGACATGGGGCCATTCAAGTGAGGAAACAGCCAACTCTACCTGCTGACCTCTAAGTATGTGAGGTGAAGAAGGAGGCTCCCATGTACCTGTGGGCCTCACAAGAGAAGCAGACTTCAGGGAAAGCAGGGCAGAAAGAGATATAATATGGGTTAGGTACAAGTTGTGGGGACATAAAATGGTATTTTAGGGGGCATTTTTGATTTTATTTGGAGGCAGATACCTTCATCCAGGACTTCAAAGATTAGCCCTTAAATAATTTTCCAAGTACAATGACTACACATAGTCAAAAATAGTAGGGCACAGAAGACAATACATTCCCATGAATTCATGGATAGAATTGCCATCCCAACTGCCCCCAGAAATTAACAGTGGACTTAGAGATCTAGACATTGAAATGATCAGACATAAATATAAAACAATTCTGCTTACTATGTTTAACAAATTAAGGGCAAACTTGGAAATATTTGCAGGGAGCAGGAAATTATAGAAAGTTATTTAGAAAATTTGAAAAAAAAAGACCTTCCAGAAATAATCAGGATGAAAAGTTGAGGTCTATTAACCTGTTTGTTTCTGGAGCATTCTCTTTGGGAGCCTTGGGTTACCATATAAGAAAAGCAACTAGCCTGAGGCTGACATGCCGAAGAGGCCACATGTAGGCACTTTGGTCATCAGTCCCTGCTGAACCCAGCCTTACAGCCACCCCCTCCAGGGTAGCCTCCATGTGAGTGAAGCCATCTTACACCTCCAGACCAGCCCATCCATCAGCTGAGAATTGCTGAGTCAGCAGGAGGGTCACCCAGTCAAGATATGCCTGAATTCTGACCCATAAATCATGATAAAAATGAAAATAAACTCAAGCTAATGCCTCACAAAAGAAAGCCAAGGTAAAAAAAAATCTTAAACTGCTTAAATGGCCAAAACAGCCCACTGTGCTCTTGGACTCAGCCAGATATCCAGCAGTGGTACCAGTAGCATCTGTGTATGAGCTTTGATAAAGTTATGTAAGTTTGATGTTGATGCCACATATCAGCTAAGAGGTCAAATGATGGTGACTGGTATGGTAATTACTGTGAATGGCATAATGAAAAGACTGCCCCCAAACTTGTTGAATGAATGCTAGTCGTTTGCTAGAAAGTCTGGAAACCCATATATCCCATTCCCCACTCACATCCCTCTATTAACTCTCTATAGTTAAGAGTCTCTTATGACTTATTTCCCTCTCTCTCTTTTTCTCCCCCTCCTGAATGTTCATCCAGTTTGTTTCTTAAATTCACATATGAGTGAAATCATACGGTATTTGTCTTTCTCTGACTGGCTTATTCTGCATAGCATAATACACTCTAGCTCCATCCATGTCATTGCAAATGGCAGGATTTCATTCTTTTTAATGGCTGAGTAGTATTGCATTATCTCTCTCTCTATATATATATATGTGTGTGTGTGTATATATATATATATATGTATATATATATATATATATATTTCACATCTTTTTTATTTTTTTAGGTTGTTTGAATTTTTATTGTTGAGTTGTCAGGGTCGTTTATACACTCTGAATGGAAGTTACTTTTTTCAAAGATTTTTCTATTTATTTATTAGAGAGAGACAGAGAGAGAGAGAGAGAGAGAGAGCACGTGAGCAGGGGGGAGGACCAGAGGGAGAGGGAGAAGCAGACTCCCTATTGAGCAGGGAGCCCAACACAGGGCTTGATTCCAGGACCCCGAGATCATGACCTGAACCAAACGCAGATGCCACCCAGGCACACGTGAATATAAGTTATTTGTTAGATATATGTATTGTAAGTATTTCTTCCAGGCTGTGATTGGCCTTTTCATATTGTTAATGGAGTATCTTGAAAAGGAGAAGTTTCTAATTTTAATGGAGTTTAAGTGATTAATTTTTTTCTTTTTTTTAAATGTTTTATTTAAATTAAATTTAACTAACATATAATGTATTATAAGTTTCAGAGGGACAGTTCAGTGATTTATCAGTCTTATATAGTACCCAGTGCTCATTATATCATATGCTTTCCTTAATGTCCATCACCCAGTTGCTCCATCACCCCATCCCCCTCCCCTCCAGCAACTCCCAGTTTGTTTCCTGTAGTTAAGAGTCTCTTATGGTTTACTCTGGAAAACAGTATGGAGGTTCCTCAAAAAGTTGAAAATAGAGCTACCATATGATCCAGCAATTGCACTACTGGGTATTTACCACAAAGATACAAATGGAGGGATCCGAAGGGGTATGTGCACCCCAATGTTTATAGCAGCAATGTCTACAATAGCCAAACTGTGGAAAGAGCCAAGATGTCCATTGACAGATGAATGGATAAAGAAGAAGTGGTATATATACACAATGGAATATTATGCAGCCATCCAAAGGAATGAGATCTTGCCATTTGCAATGACGTGGATTGAACTGGAGGGTATTATGCTGAGTGAAATAAGTCAATCAGAGAAAGACATGTATCATATGACCTCACTGATATGAGGAATTCTTAATCTCAGGAAACAAACTGAGGGTTGCTGGAGTGGTGGGGGGTGGGAGGGATGGGGTAGCTGGGTGATAGACATTGGGGAGGGTATGTGCTATGGTGAGTGCTGTGAATTGTGCAAGACTGTTGAAACACAGATCTGTACCTCTGAAACCAATAATGCAATATATGTTAAGAAAAAATAAATGAAGAAGAAGAAGATAGCAGGAGGGGAAGAATGAAGGGGAGTAAATCAGAGGGGGAGACAAACCATGAGAGACGATGGACTCTGAAAAACAAACTGAGGGTTCTAGAGGGGAAGGGGGTGGGGGAATGGGTTAACCTGGTGATGGGTATTAAAGAGGGCACGTTCTGCGTGGAGCACTGGGTGTTATGCACAAACAATGAATCATGGAACACCACATCAAAAACTAATGATGTAATGTATGGTGATTAACATAACAATAAAAAATTTAAAGAAAAAGAGTCTCTTATGGTTTGTCTCCCTCTCCGATTTCATCTTGTTTTATTTTCCCCTCCCTTCCACTATGATCCTCTGTTTCTTAAATTCCACATATGAGTGAGATCATGTGATAATCGTCTTTCTCTGACTGACTTATTTCACTTAGCATAATACCATCTAGTTCCATCCACGTCATTGCAAATGGCAAGATTTCACTTTTTTGATGGCTGAGCAGTATTCCAATAACCTCCATATATTTTTATTCCTTCCAAATATTCTCTTGTGATTGAGTTCAAGTTTTAAAGCATTGTGGCCTGAAAATATGCATGGTATAATCTCAATCTTTTGTAATGGTTGAGACCTGATTTGTGACCCAGTATGTGATCTATTTTGGAGAATGCTCCATGTGCCCTTGAAAAGAATGTGTATTCTGCTGTTTTAGAATGAAATGTTCTGAATATATCTGTGAAGTCCATCTGGTCCAGTGTGTCATTTAAAGCCCTTGTTTCCTTGTTGGTCTTCTGCTTAGATGATCTGTCCATTGTTGTAAATGGGGTATTAAAGTCCCTCAGTGTTATTGTATTATTATCAGTATGTTTCTTTAATTTTGCTATTAATTGGTTTATATAATTGGCTATTCCCAAGTTAGGGGCATAAATATTTATAATTGTTAGATCTTCTTGTTGGATAGACCCTTTTATATGATATGGTGTCCTGCTTCATCGCTTATTACAGTTTTTGGTTTAAAATATAGTTTGTCTGATATAAGGATTGCTACTTCAGCTTACTTTTGATGTACATTAGCATGATAAATTGTTCTCCACTCCATCACTTTCAATCTGGAGGTGTCTTTGGGTCTAAAATGAGTCTCTTGGTCTCTTGTGGACAGCATTGCAATGGGTCTTGCTTTTTATTCCATTCTGATACCCTGTGTTTTTTTATTGGAACATTTAGTCTATTAGCATTCAGTTATTGAAAGATATGAATTTAGTGCCATTATATTACCTGTAAAGTCCCTGTTTCTGTAGATTGTCTCTTCCTTTCTGGTCTTTGTTACTTTTGTGCTCTCTCTTCACTCAAAGGATCCCCTTTAATATTTTTTGTAGGGCCAGTTTAGTGTTCATGAATTCTTTTAGTTTTTGTTTGTCCTGGAAACTCTATCTCTCCTATTCTGAATGACCGTCTTGCTGGATAAAGTTCTTAGCTGCATATTTTCCCCATTTAGCACATTGAATATATCATGCCAGTCTTTTCTGGCCTGCCAGGTCTCTGTGGACAGGTCTGCTGCCAGCCTTATGCATCTACCCTTGTAGGTTAAGGACTTCTAGTCTTGAGGTGTTTTCAGGATTTTTTCTTTTTAAAATTTATTTTTATTTTTTCTTAAAGATTTTATTTACTTATTTGACCCAGAGAGAAAGAGAGAGAGAGCACATGAGCTGGGGGAGGGGCAGTAGGAGAGGGAGAAGAAACTCCCTGCTGAGCAGAGAGCCTGACTCAGAGCTCAATCCCAGGACCCTGAGATCATGACCTGGGCTGAAGGCAGATGCTTAACTGATTGAGATACCAAGGGGTCCCAGGATTTTCTTTTTATCTTTGTAATTTGCAAGCTTCACTCTTGTATGTCAAGGTGTTGTCCTATTTTTATTGATTTTTGAGGGGGTGTTTCCTGTGCCTCCTGGACTTGAATGTCTGTATCCTTCCCCAGATTAGGGAATTTCTCAGTTATAATTTGTTCAAATAAACTTTCTGCCCCTTTCTTCCACTCCTCATCTTCTGGGACCCCTATGATTTGAATATATTTTCCCTTTATGGTATTGCTGAATTCTCAAATTCTCCCTTCATGATCCAGTAGTTGTTTTTCTCTTTTTCTCATCTTCCTTATTTTTCACCATTTTGTCTTCTATATCACTGACTCTCTCTTCTGCCTCATTTATTCTAGCTGTTAGAGCCTCCATTTTTTACTGCATCTCAGTAATAGCGTTTTTAATTTTGGCCTGATTAGATTTTAGTTCTTTATTTCTACAGTAAGGAATTATCCAGTGTCATCTATGCTTTTTTCAAGCCCAGCTAGTGTCTTGATAATCGTTTTGAATTCCAGTTCTGACATCTTACTTATATCCATATTGATTAAATCCCCGGCAGTGAGTATTGCCTCCTATTCTTTCTTTTGGGGTAAGTTTCTCCATCGCATCATATGTCCAGAAAAGAATAGAAGAAAGAGAGAGAAAAGATAAATATAACAACACCAGAAAAAAAAAACAGAGGAAAATAGAAACAAAACAAAATGGGAAAAAATCAAACAAGAAGTAAAAGAGAACAAAACAATAAACTAGATCCTGGTTGTATTTTGGTCTGTTTGTTAAAAGAAACTAGATCTCAAAATAGGAAAGAAAGAAAAACTTATATATATATACAAAAATGAAAGGAAAGCCAAAATAAAAAAAAATCATTATATAAAAATAAAAATTAAAAAAATAAAAGAAAGAATTGAAAAAATAAGAAAATAGCTAAAAAATAAAACTGAAAGTTTAAAGAATAATAAAAATTCCACAAATGCTACATATTGTTTTCCCCAAGAGCTGAAGTTTTGCAGTTCACTGTTATGGTAAACTTGGTGTTAGCTGGTTGTTCCTGCTTGTCTTCTGGGGAAGGGGCCTGTTGTGCTGATTCTCAGGAGTCCTTGCCCTGGTGGAATTGTGTCCCCCTTGCCAGGGTGCTGGGCTCATTGTAAGCAGCTCCAGATTGCACTCATGTGGTGCTATATTACTCCCTGAAGGCTTTCTGCACCAATGGGGGAGATGAAAATGGAAGCTCCCCAATCTCTAGCCCTAGAGCTGAAAGTTCGCTCCCCCACTCTTTAGTGAGCCCTCACAGAAAAGCAGTTATTCACTCTTGTCTCCCTGGTTTACATCCTAACTCTGTGCTCACCCAGCCCGTGACCCAGTGTTTTTATCTCAGGCACTTGACTCTGATTTGTGTCTCCAAACTTTATGGACTCCTGCAGCGGGCACCTAGGCTGCTCCTCCTGGGGGAGGGAAGTGGTCTGCCTGTGGTTTGGCCACTGGCTGGCCCCTGTCTGGAGAATGGTCCTGTGACCATACAGCAGTTCATTATTTATGGCAACACTGAGCAGAAAGCCAGCACATAGACTTGCTGTTTTCAGCCAGCTTCCCCACTTTGATGCCTGGGCACTCTGCTGCACTCAGGCTCCCTTGTTCTTTCTGTGACCCATGCTGTCCCACCTGAGATTCCACCCCACTTCACCACCTGAACACCTTTAAACCAGGGATGTCCCCCACACTGTAACAGACTTCTAAGAATTCCAATTTTGTGCTCCACTACTTATAATACTTTGCAGTAGCCTCCGTAGGCAAGCTCCCTAACCTCCTCTGTATCTTCTGATATATCGCCCTGGATTCATGTCTCTGCACCTCCTACCTTCCTAAAAGTGGTTGCTTTTCTATTTGTAGAATTACAGCAATGCTTTCCTCAGATCTCCCATTGATTTTGCAGGTGTTCAGAATGATCTGATAACTATCTAGCTGAATTCCAGGGACCAGATGAAATTAGGGTCCCTTACTCCTCCACCATCTTAACTCCTCCTCTCCCACATTTTCCTTATCCATTCATCAGTTGGTGGGCATTTGGGCTCTTTTGATAGTTTGGTTCTTATTGATAATGCTGCTATAAACACTAGGGTGCACGTACTCCTTCAAATGTGTATTTTTGTATCCTTTGGGTTAATATCTGCAGTGCAATTGCTGGCACTTGTTAGGAACCGCACTGGGTGTTATAGGTAAATGATAAATCACTGAACTCTACTCCTGAAACCAATATTGAACCATATGTCAACTAACTAGAACTAAAAAACAAAACAAAACAGAAATTCCCCATTTCTAGCATACTTTTTGCATAGAGGATGTTGTAGCTTGGGCAAAACAGACACAGACAGTCTGATTCAAAAAGTAATGTGGAAAGTGTGGAATCTGAATATGAAGAAGTTTTAAAAGAACCTTAACCAGGATACTTAGCTTCACTCTCCCTTTTCATGTATGTACAAAGGTAATGTATGATAAATCTATGTGTGGATAAGTCAATAGTGTTCTTTTAATAAGTATAAAATGAACATTCTAATAAAAATGTCTTTGTGGCATTTTTCTTTCTTATTTCTGTGTAAATAATGATGTATTTAATAATTGATAGTGTTTTAGATATTATGAAATGTGGTATATTGTTTAGGGATGTGTAGATAGGTAGAAAAATGAAACACAAGCCAGGAACTAACTGTCATAAAAGTCAAGATGGTGGGCATCGTTGGCATGAGGCAGGGGTCAGGAGGAGACTCCTGGCTTCTGGATGGCTACAGTGCTCTCTGAAGATGTGGCTGGGTGTGGCTGGGTATTCATTTTACTATTGTTTGATGAATTGTAAATATGTTTTATGTTCTTTGCTATCTAGGTTACTTCCATGATAAAAAGTTTAAAATAAATTATAAACTCAGCTCTAAAGTTGAGTGTTCCTTAGCCTTTACTAAGGTGACCCTGAACTTAAGGAAACTGATGAAGATTGAAAGATGCAACAGCCTGGGTGCTAGCAAGCAGGCTACATATTTCTTGCTTGGCAGCAGGATGCCAGCTCTTGGTCAAGGTGAACTGTGCAGAGTAGCTGTGACTGATGTCACCCTCCCTGAGAAGGCAGATCCCAATTTGCTAAGAAGGGACTGGCCATCTGGAGTATGCCAGCCCTCAAGGCTGGGTTTGACATTTTCCCCAGAATGGGTGATTCTTGTGCTTGGGTTGATTAGTGGGTAAATGCATCCTTTATATAATTCTTTGGGGAAACTCTTACAAATGGCAGTGAGAAACATGTGGCAGTAAACTACAAACAAGGTCTTGAAATGTTGAGAGTGGGACACATAAACTTTATAAGAGGGTTAGTAAGATTTCTAGGACATAAAGTGAGGCTTGGGGGCAAGAAGTCCTTTAACTCACCAGTCATTCATTGTGGCTCCTCTGACTCTGGAAGAAAATAAGAAAGGAAAAATAAGAGAGGTCTTGCACTTAAACAATTTGGAAACAGAAATCCAAATATTAGGGGCCTGAGCACAGCAGTTTAGAAAGGGTGGGGTCCTGGGATGGACTCTGCAAAGACCTCTCCTTCTGGGAGTGTGGGGATCATCTCTTTTGGGCAGAGGACAGTGGATGGCTTTCCTTCTCAGTGCCTTGGGGACATCTGTTAGCAAAGGCTCCTTTTTAGATTCCTTCGGCTACAGCACTCTTGGGGAGAGGAGGAGAATTCTTTTACTGTTGCGTTAGTTGCATGTCTGTGTATAGAAGTGTTATCTTACATGTAGGTCTTAACTCGTTCCTTCTTAAACTCCTCCTCAAGGACTGATTGGATTGAGATATGGTTCCTTGTAGTTGAGACTGACTTGTTAAGAGTATGGGGGACAAAGCATGGACCAAATACTTATACCCCAATCTCCAACTGTGGGTGCCTGGGCAGGATGCCTTCATCACTGAGCGTGGTGGCCATGCTGGGTCCATAGCCTCCACAGCCTGGTGGGGTTGAGCCAAAGGGACACTTGTGCCTAACACATTTGTCTATTGCTCTGTAGACAGACACAAGGTATTGCTCCAGTGTCCCCAGTATGGCAGTTAAAGTGGGGGTTTCTAATTTTACTGGCTTCTGCTTACTCAGTGAAATAAAATTTAATTAACACAAGCCAAAAAAGGAAGCTTCTGCTCATTAGTATGGGATTTTAGCTACTCCCCGCAAAACAATAAACCTAATCTTTATGTTTTCAGCTTTTTGTGATTCTCATTCTTCTTTTCCCGAGGTGAGATAATCATAATGATATTCTTGGAGAAATTCTGTGCGTGTGTGTGTAACTTTTTCTTTTTCCAGCTGGAATTGAACTTACCTGGTGAGAGACAGCAGGGAAACAACTGGCAATACTTAGTATTTAGGCGAAACAGTGAGGGATTCAGAGATGATGATGTTGATGACAGAGAGACAGATTTGTCTTCATGTTTGTTACACTGAGAGTCTTGGAATAATATTTGAATTATCTAACTGTCAAGTGTGTGTGTGCGCCTGTGTATATGTATGTGCATCACCATTGGAACTGAATGAATAATGTGCTAAGCTGCCTTAGGCATGTTCTTTTCTTCATTTATGTTCTGATTAACTGAAATTAACCTGGCTCCAAAAAATTCAACTTTTCTTCTAGTTACAGTTTTGGGATTGTGATTCTGCATCTTTCATATCTGTAAATGTTTTACTAGCTTCACCAGAGATAAAAACTCTAAAGCAGCTGAAATATGAACTATTATTGGGAATTGGATACACTTTAACATGAGGAGATAAATTGATACATTGAACATCTATTAGCATAAGATAGATGCAATTTTTTCTTTTCTTTTGCTACTATCCCCTTCCCCCCTAATACAAGTGACCATTTGATATGCAGGGAGACAGGGGCATCTGGGTGGCTCAGATGGTTAAGTGTCTGCCTTCAGCTTGGGTCATAATCTCCAAGTCCTGGGATTGAGCCCTGCATTGGGCTCCCAGCTCAGTGCGGAGTCTGCTTCTCCCTCTGCCTCTCCCCCTGCTTGTGCTCTCTCTGTCTCTCTCTCAAATGAATAAATAAAATCTTCAAACAAAAAAGATATGCAGGGAGACAATGCGGGGAAGTGGAAAGAATACAGACTGCTACCTCTTGTCACTTGTCTGGGTCACCTTGGACAAGGTCATCTATCTCAACTTCAGTTTCCTCATCTGTAAAGTAGAGAAGGCAGGGCCTAGCTCCTGAGGCTGTTGTGAGGGTTAACAATAATGCACAAGAAATGCCTGGCATTTACTCTGTCCTTAGGACCCCCACAATGCTTTTAACAGATGGATAAGTGGGCACGTGCATGGTTCTGCAGGTCTGCTAAAGGGAAAGTTTTATTTAGAAAGTCAAGTTTAACTAAGTGATTTTTTTCATTTTTTCATTTTCAAAAGCAAAGTTCATGGGGAAACCTTCCATTCCATTTCTTGAGGAGACACCCATGGTTATGGGGTCCAGTGAACTTCACACACATGGGGACTGCACATGCCACAAGAATGGACTGATGGCTTGAGAGGCACCTCTTCCTTGGGAATTCCTCTGTTCTGCTGTAAAGGATGAAAAATGGGTATTACACCTCATGGAGAATTTTCTTGAAGGAAGATTTTCTTCCTTTTAGTGGACTTTCTTCTCCAAATGAAGAAGCAGCTTTTAAAGGCTGTGGAAGGAAAACATTTAAAATTGAAGAATGAACTTGGGAATACAAGGGGGAGATTTTCAGATGATTTTTTTTTGTTATATTTCTAGAGTTTGGGACTTTTTTAAAAAAGATTTTATTTATTTATTTGAGAGAGAGAGCATGAGTGGAGGGAGGGGAGGGGTAGAGGGAGAGGGAGAAGACTCCTTGCTGAGCAGGGAGCCCAATCTACTTGCTTTCCTAGTATCCATCTCCATTCTTCCTTAATACCAGAATCCTGATTTTGTTTGGGGGTCAATATGCCCAGATAAAACCCCTCCTCCTCTGGCCTGTGGGTATCTCCAACTTGCCAGGTGATGCAGTCTGGCTGATGGGTTAGAAGTTCATGGTTTCCAGTTAAGTTTTTGCTTTTGTGACTAGGGATAGTTTTCTCTGCTTCCCTCCCTCTTGCTCAGGAGACAAAGATGAGGCTGGAGGAATAGCCATCTGTGACCAGAGGATGGCAGAGCAAAATGATGGGCATGTGCCTGCATGTGCCTGTAATTTACTGAGATTTACTGCAGTAAATTACACCTGTAATGTTTAAACTACTATAACTTGGGTTTTCTTCTGCTTGAAGCTGAATGCAGTTCTGGGTGATGCATCTGGGGGCTAGGAGTGATTTGCATGGGGGCAGAGTGCTCCTGGAACCCAGTGAGTCTTTGGGAAGGGCCTTCCTGAATTCATCATCAGGGCACAGGGGAAGAGAGAGGAGGTAAGAGAGGAGGTGAAGGATGAGGGAGCTGTCCAGGAACACATCTCCTTCACTCATTCAGCCCAGTGTCTCTGCCATCCCGAGCTCTGTGTGTATACCTTATTCAATTGTGATGTCCTCAGGGGCTGGACCTGTCTTGCCTTCCTCCTCATTAAAGCCAGCATGGGACTGGGCTCACAAGGGGGAATGCCTGTGGATGCATGTTCTGATTGGTGCTCTGGCAGTCACAGCGAGCCCTTGTAGGGTGGGTGGCCAAGGTTGGGGTGCCCTGGGCACCCTGTGGGAGGGTGCACAGACCATGTACCAGATACCTGAGAAGGTGTGTGTTAGCTGGTCCTTGGGTTCAGTAGGTGAGTAGGGGGAGCTGCTGGGGAGATGTCTCACCTTCAAACCACAGTTGATCTTGTAGGCTCACATCTTTTTTTTTTTTAAATAGGATCCATGCCCAGCATGGAGCCAATGCAGAGCTTGAACTCATGGCCCTGAGATCAAGACATGAGCTGAGTTCAAGAGTTGTACACTTAACTAACTGAACCACCAAGGTGCCCCGCAGGCTCACATTTTTAATTAGAAATAGTATTCCAGAGACTCCTAGAGTGCAGAGAGAGGAAAGAGGGGAAAACTAACATTTCTTGAATGTGTGTTTCTACAAAGATTTGATGTTGGATCCTCCCAGCCACCCACAGAGGTGTTACTAATAATACTGTGGTGGCAGAGATAAAGCAAGGAAGGTGGGAGGTGGAGTGTAGCGCCTGGAATCATACCTCTTCTGCAGCAAGAGCACCACATAGACCCATGATAGGGGAGCCCCTGCCCTCCCCTTAGCCGCCTGAATAGACAGTTGTAGTGAAAAATACCACTTCCCAGACTGGTCTGTGGGGGATTCTGAGCAGTTGAATTGAATGCAAACATGAGTGTTTTAAGTATTTCTATAACTTAAAAAAATTTAAATTTATTGGCAGGTTTTTTTCTTTTGCCTGGCTCTCTCCTTTGAATCCCCAGCTGTGTACTTGGATGTATGATAGGTGTCTTTAATTCCTGGCCCTGCACCTACACCTGCCGTTCCCTCCCATGGCTTTGCTAGCTTCATCTTCCCACTGGCTAAGGCCCGAATCCTGGAGCTGCCCTTGACTCCTCTCCTTCCTGGGTGCCAGCAGCAATGACCCCACCTGATACCGGTCTCCATTGGCATTGAAACTCTCAAGGACAGGGATTGTGTCTCTTTGGATCCCTGCTGGGGTGTTTGGTGCCTGGCACAGAGTGGGTGCTCAGTAAATATGAGAGCAAGCAGCCATCCCTTCAGCAACTGCTTTAGGTCAGAATCTCCTGTCCCTGTGGCTGCCTCTCTCACTTAGCCTGGGGGCTGTTTGCTGGCACAGACATGTTTGAGTCACTTCTGTGTCTTCAGGTCTGGCTGCCCCTAAGGGTGCAGGAAACATTTCTTGAACTAAGCTGAACAGCTCAGAGCAGTGGGATTTAAATGGGTGAGTCTAGATGAGAGGATAGGGCAGGTTTGGATCTGGTTCGGGCCCAGGGCTAGGCCTCAGCAGGTGACATACCTTGGTTTGATTTCCCAAAAGCAAACTCTGAGACAAGATTTCAGGGCAAGGAGTTTGCTTGGGAGGTGCAGGAGAGGAGAAGTGAGAGCAGGGCAGAGAGCAGTGCAGCCAACTACCACAGGCAGGAGGCAGAAACTCTGGGCTGGTGCAAATACACACTTTTCAGGGGCAAGGAGTTGGAGTATCTACACACCAACCTTGCAGGGGGTGTGAGTGCCCAGAGTTGGTGACTCCAGGGGGTGCAGAGTGAGCACAGCATGGAGCCCCAGAGATTGCAGTTGGATGGTTGTACATGGCTGAAACTTCTGGAAAGTGGGTCTGGGGTGTGAGTGGATGTGACACAGCTGCTATCACTCCTAGGGGAGACCCTGGGGGAGGATGTTCTGGCTCAGAACAGGGAGGGACAAGGCTGGGAGCACATCAACAAACTGCTGGCATCAGTATTTTATGCCATGCTCAAGAAATACTTTGAATGATGTGGGAGTGGCTTTGAACATGAAACCAGGACATATTGGGGTTCTGCTTTAATGAAAGAGCTCCGTGTTAGAACTAGACGGAGGTTAAAATCCTACCTCTGGTAAGTACCAGCTGCCAGATCTTAAGCAAAGTACTTAAATCCTCTGAGCTGCCTTTCCCTTGGTTGTGAAATGGGGATGGAGAGAACTCCATAGTAGGGTGGTTGTAAATATTGCATCATACAATGTAAGAAAGTCACCAGGTTGGTTGTAAACATTACATGTGATAAGGTAAGGAAGGCACTGGCAGTATGCCTGGGGTGTAATAGATGCTCAAGGCATGCAATACACGATCACTCTCCCCCCTCTGCCAGCCCCATGCCACCTTAACCTCACTATGTTTTTAGTTAAGATAAAGCTAGCTGCTATAATACATGTGCCTCGGCTTCTTGTTGATTTGGCTAAACCTCTAACATTTTATTTCTTGCTCACATAAGATCCAGTCAGTCCTTGGAGGTTAGAGATGGAGGGTGCTTTGTGCTGTGATCCATAGACCCAGGCTAGATGTCTGGGTGGAGCCCTGGCCACTCCCAAAGCCGGGCTCCTGGGATGTCCTTGGCATTAACATCTGGCTGCAGACAGTGGAATAGAGAGAGAGAGTAGAAGACATGCATGAAGTTACATAACACATATCACCTCTACTCACATTCCCTGTCACATAGCATGAGCTGCAAAGTTGGCTAAGAAATGTGGCCCTTATTTTGTGTCCAGGAGGGAAGGAAGCAGTTCACTAGCTTCCACCACAGTGTTGCTGTGAGATTTGAGTAATCAAATGCATGAAATCACTTGGCTATCACAAGAGAAAGGTGTCCTGACTTCTATGAGCCAGATTTTCCTCCAGCTCATGCTCCTGTCTAGACAAAACATCTATCTTTTTCTCTGTCTGCTTATTCAAAGAGGCCACCTTCCTCGGGGCAGAGTCCAAATTCCCAGGTTGTATGGAATGCGATTGTCTCCTGCATGGTGAATAATGCGATGTCTAGAGATTTCAGCAAGGTGTTCTCTGCACCCTGGGTGATTGCTCCTGTGGTGGGGACCTGCAGCAGACTGCATTCTGCTCTCAGGCTGAGAGCTGAGCTGGACACTGACAAAACTGTAGGGTTTTATTTCTCATAATCCAATTAGATGCTGACTCAGACTTTATGATGAAAATCAGATTTTTGGACACTCCAGTTTATAAGAGCTTTCTCATGAAGAAGACTTTGCCTGTAAATCTTAACATTTAGATATGAAAGATGTTTCCTTCCTAGTGATCTCATTCTGTTCTGATATCTCTAGGAACACACACTGGAGTCCTATCTTGAATCTTTCCAGATTAAATTTGCTCCCTTTAGGGAACCAGATAAAAGAATGATTCAAAGAAATGGAACAATTTGGATTCATCTATTTTTGGTATGTGGGTTAAATACCATTAAAGCTAAAGTTCCACACCACCTAAATCACATATTTGAGAATAATTTGTCATGATTTCTAGAAACATAACTCTGTTCTAAACAGGAACTAAATCTCACAAACATGCTTACAATTTTTCCTAAATGGTAACTAAACCCAAGATGAAAGGGCACTATCCTGGATGAGCCTCTGTCCGTATTGCCTTCTCTGCTTACTGTAGTAGATCAGCTTAGTGGGACAAACTAATACTAATGTGGCAGGTATCTGGACATTTAAAAGTCACAGACATGTCTGAAAATGTTTTTTCTTCAAGAAAATACATGCTACTTCATGAAAGGCTAATGTCTTTCTGTCCGGGAAACACATGGGTTGCATTTTTTACTTCCTGTCTGACTGGGTTGACTAGGTGCCTCCGTTTGCTCTGGCCAGATCCAGTTTATGTCAGTTGTCCTGTGTCATTAACAGAGTCCCTGTTCACTCTCAAAAGTGTCCTGTGTGGATGATGTATTTCGTGATCACCTTATGTCTGATTGACATCATATTAATAGGCATAAAATGAACTTTAAGGAAGCATACCATTCATCTTTTGGGAAGACTAGAGTGATTCTGAGAAACACTGACTTTATTAAAAGACTCCAGTTCTTTCAGACACATTGATTTTTGACAACCATGAGTTGTATGCATAAAGAGTGCTCAATAAGATCAGAGAGACTAATTGAAAGGCTATGAATCACAAAGACATGGAATCTAGTATCAGTCCTGGACACCAGCAGCTCCACCTAACGGTTCTCTGGACTAGTGAAGACCTGGCTCATTCTGAATGCATTTCATTAGGACCAGGTGAAGCTCATAGCCACACCACTCAAGCTGTACCTTTCCTTTATCTTTAGTTGTTTTTTGCAGGAGACTGGTGGCACCTCCCTTGTTAGCTTCAAGTTTTCTGCTGTCCACCTAGGTGTCATGCCTATAAACTTTAGTGCCATGTTAGCCTCCAGTGTCCTCCACCTGGTTCCATCTGTGTGACTATTTCTATGGCTTTCAACACTGTGTGGAGGATCTGCTGTCTAAGTGGAGTGGGGAAGAAGGTAGATGTGGGTCCTTCCTCAGGGCTAGAACAGGCACTCTGGAGCCAGGTGCTGCAGTTGGAATTCCAACCCCACTAGCAACTAGCTTTCTGACTTCATTGTGCCTCAGTTCTCCCACCTGTCAAATGTTGAACAACAGTTGCTACTTCCCAGGGGTGTCAGAAGGTTTAGACAGGTGGGTTAAGAGCTGTCAGGCATTGAGACTGCTCAACAGGAGGAGTCACCCATATGCCCACCACCGAGGCTGCTGCATTTAACTGCACAGCCCTGGGAGGAGGGGTCTCCACTGTTCAGACAGGAACATTTAGGTTTGGAGAGTCAGAGAGACTTGCTGGCTGCTGGCAAGTCTTATAGGGTCACTAAGCCGGGCCTGGAACCCCAGGCATAGAGAGGTGTCCCAGGTCTGGGAGGAGGGTAGGTCCCACAAATACATGGGCAGAGTACTGGCTTGTTCTCAGGAGGTGTCTGCACACAAGACACCCCCACCTGCCTCCCAGCTTACACATACCCAACCCATTTCTGAATCTAGGTTGGGTTGGCCATCCAGTGAGTGGATGGCTCTCTAGAACCTCATCTCTGGGAGGCATAGCTGATCAGGAGGTGGGCTTGGGCTTCCCTGCCACTATGTAGAGCCCCTGGCAGGCTGTCTCTTTCCTTTGCCTCCCCTTACACATCTTCCTTCACCTGGGGCCTTAATGCCAGTTCCCCTGGCCCACCCCACCTATTCTGTACATGGCCATTCTTGTCCAGGCTCCCCCATCCCTTCCTGATGCCTGTCATGGCAACATACATTCCCCCCTAACCCCATAAGGCTATTAGCTGCTTGTGTCAAGAAGCTGTGACTATTGTTCTTTCTACCCAGCTCCCTGACAGGACCTGCCCACTCCCTATTTATTAGAAGAATGGATTATGTCACTGGAGCCTCTAATATATCTGAAATGTGCAGGAGAAGAGCCCCCACCTGCCATGGTTATGAAGATAACTAATCTAACATAAAGGCCATGCCTACAACATGTAGGTTCACAACAAATATCCAGTTACTATTATTCCTGTAGTTTATAGAGAGAGACACAGTGGCCCCACCTGGGACTCCCTGACTTTCAAACTTCCTCTTTCCTGTACTCACCCATTATGTGTGCCACAGCCCTCCATGGTTGGGTGGTTGGTGCATAGGAGGTGGGAGTGGTGGTAGAGGGTACTGATCTGGGCCAATAAGACTTTCAGCTCATGTGGAGGCTTTTCTTCAGTGCAAACTATAATCATTCATAATGAAGCAGCTGTTGGATATATTTCTTGTTCTTTCTAACCTCCTGAGCTGCTGTTGAAAAGAACAATCTTGACCATGAATGACATCTGAATTAAGGACATAAACTGAGTAATGGATGAGGCTAACAGTAGTTTTTTAGAAAAGTTTATTTATTTATTTGCCAATTATGCATGATTGCTGTTAAACCAGGCAACTTTAAAGGCTGTTAGTGAGTCTGCTGGAACAGAGTCAGTGTGTTGTGGTGGAAAGAGTTTTGGTGTGTCTCTGGGGTTAGACACCTGAGCTTCGTTCCTGTGCCATGAGACAGGTCCTTCCAGCTCTCAGTTTCCTCCTGTGGAACTGTGCCCTCACTGCACAGGAGGAGGAAACAACAAATGCACAGAATACAGTCCCTGGCATAGCTCTGAGAAAGAATCACCAGGAACTTACATTTGCAGAACTTAGCAGTATCCAGGTGTTTTCACCTTTATTAGCCACATCATTTCTTTTGACTTTGTAAGACTCCTGTAAGATATCTAGGGCAAGAAATCTCATGCCTATTTTTTCAGTGAGGATGAGTGGGAAGTTAAGTGTACTTGGACACAAGATCAGACCCTGAGGAAAGACACTAAGATTTCATCTGACTTTGAGTCCTGTTATCTTTTTAAAAAACATTATTAAAAATTGAGATGAAATTCGTGTAACATGATTTAGGTATTTTAAAGTGAATAGTGGCATTTAGTACATCCATGAGATTGTGTACAACTATTAAAATTTATTCCCAAAAGGAAACTTTGTACCCATTAAGAAGTTGCTCTCCATTCCTCCCTGCCCCTACTGCTGGCAATCACCAATGTGTGTTCTGTCCCTGTTACTTACCTATCCTGGATATTTCATATGCATGAAATCATATAATATGTGACTTTTGTGTCTGGCTACTTTCACCTAGCATAATATCTCGAGGTACACTCATGTTGTGGCATGTATCAGTAGTCATGCCTTTTTATGGTTGAATAATATTCCACTGTTCATATATACTGTAATTTGTTTATCCACTCATCCATTGATGGATATTTGAACTGTTTCCACTTTTCAGCTATTGTGAATATGCTGCTGTGAACATGTTTATACATGTTTAACTACCTGTTTTTAATTCTTTTGGGTATACATGGAGGAATGGAATTGCTAGGCCATGTGATAATTTTGTTTAGCTTCTTGATCAACTACCACGCTGGTTTCTACAATGGCTGATTCATTTTACTTTCCCATGATCAGTGTACAAGGGTTCTAATTTTTCCACATCCTTGCCAATACTTGTTATTGTCCATTTTTTATTATAGCTGTCTTAGCGAGTGTGAAGTGGCACTTCATTGTGATTTTGACTTGCATTTCCCTAGTGACCAATGAACTTCTTTTGATGTACTTGTTAGCTATTTCTAAAGCCTCTTTGGAGGAATGCCTGTTCAACTTCTTTGCCTATTTTTAATCAGATTTTTTGTTGTTGAGTTGTAAGAATTCTTTATATATTCTGGATACTAGAGCTTATCAGATATATAACTTGCCAATATTTTCTCACATTCTGCAGGTTGTCTTTTCATTTTCTTGATGTCTTTTTCAATAAATAAATAAATTAATTAATTAATTTTAAGTAATCTCTACACCCAGTGTGGGACTTGAACTCATGACCCTGAGATCAAGACTCATATACTCTTTCAACTGAGCCAGCCAGGTGCCCTGATAATGTCTTTTATAAAAAATTATTTTTTGTTGAGTTATATTTGACATACAACACTGTAAGTATAAGGTGTACAACATATTGATTTCATACATTTATATGGCAATATGATTTCCATAGTAGCCTTAACTAACATCTCTATCATGTTACATAATAATTTTTTTCTAGTGTTAGGGAACAACTAAAATCTAGTTTCAGCAACTTTAATGTCTACAATACAGGCTTTTTTATTTTTGTTTTTGTTTCTTTTGTTTGTAATCAGTATACTGTATATTAGGTCTCCAGGACTAATTTATCTACTAGTTGCATGTATGAACCCTTAAACAATATCTCTCCCATTCTCCCAATCCCCAGCTCCTAGTAACCACCATTTTAGTCTCGGCTTTTATGATTTTGGTTTTATTTTTAGATTTCATAAATAGAGATACCATACAGTATTTGTCTTTCTCTGTCTGACTTATCTCACTTAGCATAATGTCTTGAAAGTCTATCCATGTTTTTTGCAAACGGCAGAATTTCCATTTTTTCCTGTGGCTAAATAGTATTCCATTCTCTGTGTGTATCTGACTATCTATCATCTATCTATCTATTATCTATCTATCTATCTATCTATCTATCTATCATCATCATCATCAATTATCTATCATCTATCTATTTTTCTATCTATCCATCTATTATCTATATATCTATCATCTATCTATCATCTATCATCTATCATCTGTCTAATCTATCATCTATCTGTCATCTATCACCTATCTATCTATCTATCTATCATCTATCATCATCATCTATTATCTATCTATCATCTATCATCTATCTATCTATCATCTTTCATTTATCAATCAATAAAATCTGTCTTCTTTATCCATTTATCCACTGATGGACACTTAGGTTGTTTTCGTATCTTGGCTATTGGTTTTCATGCTGCAATAAACATGGGAGCATGTATGTCTATTTGGTATCTTGTATTCATTTCCTTTGGATATATACACAGAAGTGGGATTACTAGATTTCATGGTAGTTCTATTTTCATGGTTTTTTATTGAGATATAATTGACATATAACATTATATTAGTTTCAGGGGTACAATATAATGATTTCATATTTGTATATATTGCAAAATGATCACTTCAATGTCTAGTAAACATCTGTCATCACACATATTTAAAAAATTCTTTTCTTGTGATGAGAACTTTTAAGATTTATTCTCTTAGCAACTTTCAAATATACAATGCAGTATTATTAACTATAGTCTCATGCTGTACATTACATCCCCATGACTTATTTATTTTATAACTAGAGGTTTGTAGCTTTTGACCCCCTTCACCCACCCCAACCCCTGCCTCTGGCAACTACCAGTCTGTTCCCTGTATCTGTCAGTTCAGTTTCTCCTCCTATTCTCCCTCTACTTCTCTTCTTCTCACTCCCTTTCTTTCTCCCTCTCCTCTCCCTCCTCCTCCTCCTCCTGCTTCATCTCCTTCTCCTCTTCCTCCTCCTCCTTCTCCTTTTTAGATTCCATGTATAAGTGAGATCATATGGTATTTCTCTCTGTCTGACTTATTTTACTTAACGTAATGCTCTCATGGTCCATCCACGCTATCATAAATGGCAAGATTTCTTATTTTTTATGGCTAAATAATATTCCATTGTGTGTGTGTGTGTGTGTGTGTGTGTTTTACACTTTCTTTATCTACTCATCATTGATGAACACTTTGATTATTTCCATATCTTGGCTTCTGTAAATAATGCTGCAATAAATGTGAGAGTGCAGATATCTTTTTGAGTTAGTGTTTGTTTCCTTTGGATAAATACCCAGAAGTACAATTGTTGGATCATATGGTAGTTCCATTTTTAATTTTTTCAGGAACCTCCATACTGGTTTCCATAGTGGCTGCACCAATTTATGTTCCTGCCAACAATGCGCAGGTGTTCTCTTCTCCACATTCTCACCAAAACTTGTTATTTCTTGTCTTTTTGTAAATTGGTATTCTAACACATGTGAGGTGATATCATATTGTGGTTTTGATTTGCATTTCCCTGATGATTAGTGATGCTGAACACATTTTCATGTACCTACTGGCCATCTGTATGTTTTCTTTATAAAAGTGTCTATTCAGATCCTCTTTGCATTTTTTAAATTGGATTGCTTTTTTTTTGCTATTGAGTTGTATGATTTCTTTACAAATTTTGAATGTTAACTCCTTAACAGATATACAATTTGCAATTTTTTTTTCTATTAAGGAGGTTGACTTTTTATTTGTTGATGGATTCCTTTGTTGTGCAGAATTTTTTTTTTTTTTTGGTGTAGTCCCTCTCATTTATTTTTGCTTTTGCTGTTTTTGCTTTTGGTGTCAAATCCAAAAAAATCATCAACAAAACTGATGTCAAAGAGCTTACCACCTATTTTTTTTTAGCAGTTTAATGATTTCAGGTCTTACAGTCAACTCTTTAATCCATTTTAGTTGACTTTATTTTTTTAAGATTTTATTTATTTATTTGACAGAGAGAGACAGAGTGAGAAAGGGAACACAAGCAGGGGGAGTGGGAGAGGGAGAAGCAGGCTTCCTGATGAGCAGGGAGCCCGATGCAGGATTCGATCCCAGGACCCTGGGATCATGACCTGAGCCAAAGGCAGATGCG